>NC_043965.1:49489495-49644495 GCF_902148855.1 Sphaeramia orbicularis | reverse complement strand
TGGTCCCTGGTCCAGGCAGGAGCTCCTTCTATCTGTGCTGCTGAAAGCCTCTTGGGGGCGCGTGAAGTTTTTTTCTGTTCTTGTTACCGGTTCCGATTAGGGATCATGGAACTAGTTTCGTTTACAGAAATCAGAACCAAGCTGTGCTCCGACCTCCAAGCCCCGCTTCGTGCACGGATCAAGCCCTTCAAGCACACCGGCGCTCAGAGCCTGTAGCCCGGCTTCCTGGAGGGCACGACCGCAGTGATGGGAGTTGGCATTAATGAAGTCAAATAAAATGACATTCACCAGCACTGAAGAAAATATGCGTCTTGGTGTCCCGGTTCACCCCCCCACCCCTGGACAGCTTTCCATCAGGTTCAGGTGGAAAGCTATGGGGGTGGGGGGGTGAACCGGGACACCAAGCCGCTCCTCCATGGATCTAGTTCTAATGCTTTCCATCAGGTCCGACAAATAAATGAATACACATTTGCACTCTTCTGCTGTTTTTTTTTTTTTTTAATGCTGGTGAATGTCATTTTATTTGACTTCATTAATGTCAACTCCCATCACCGCAGTCGTGCCCTCCAGGAAGCTGGGCTACAGGCTCCGAGCGCCGGCTCCTGTCCAGTTTGCACACTGCTGCACTTGGAGGGCTTGATCTGTGCGCGAAGCGGGGCTTGGAGGTCAGAGCACAGCTTGGTTCTGAGTTCTGGAAACGAAACTAGTTCCATGATCTGTGAACGGAACCGGTTACAAGAACGGAAAAAACTTCACGCACCCTTGAAGGCTTTTCAGCGGCACAGGTAGAAGGAGCTCCTGCCTGGATCAGGGGACCACTGTCCCACTGACCCAGAGAAACAGAGCCCAATTTCATTTTTTTCAGGAAACAGTATCTCATAAACTCAGAAAAACAGAGCAAATTAATTTTTTTCCAGAAAACAGTATCTCAAACTCAGAAAAACAGAGCAAATTTTTTTTTTTTTTTCAGGAAACAGTATCTCGTAAATTCAGAAAAACAGCGCCGATTTTTTTTTTTTTTTTAACTTATTTTTTCCTGTAATTATGAGATAATTATCTCGTTAATTCAGAAAAACAGAGCCGAATTAAATTTTTTGTGTGAATGCAACACGCTTCCGTAATTTTCCACGTTTTCTTGATAATAACCAAAATCACTTCAGTTCTTACATCAATAGCTATGGCATTGCTCTACCAAAAACAGTGCTTTTAGGCATTCTATGTTTTCTTTTCTCTCTGTTTTAGTCACATGATACACACAGGAGTTAGTACTTGATTGCATAACCATTGTTTCTGATTACTTTTGATGGTCTAATAATTTTTTCCACAACTGTATGTTATATGCCTGTTGTGAAGCACATTGAGTCTGCCTTGTGCATGAAATGTGTTTAATAAGGTTGAATTGAACAAAATAAAGGCAGATTATTTACTTCAACATGTAAACTTCAGAATGACATGTAGGTTAGCAGATGTGTAGCCATAATTTTTCATTTTATGCTCATCTGTCAGATTTATTCTAACACAATCATATGATTCAGAATTCCTATTAACAAATGTGTGGACAGGAGAATGAGTGTGTCTATTCCTTTATTCAGGCCTGTTTCTGTTCCAACCTTGGTCATATTTTGTCCACGTTTACATCCTGCATTAAACAACAGTTGAAGAATACATGGGGCGAAGTCTCCAAGGTGTGCTTTTTGTAGTCCATCGTCAAAAACAGTAATTTCAGCACAGCAGAACCGTGATAACATCCATTAAGCATTACAGCAGTCACATTCTCTCAGCAGCGTGGTGTCCTAATGTCTTTATGAATTCTGCTTTCCATCTTTCCTCGACTCCATGACGGCCTCCACTGATGTCAAAGAAAAACAGTTGGGAAAAACTATTACTTTTCCCATCCTCTTTTTAGCCATGCAACCACTGATTTTATTCACTCATATTTGTCCTGTTGGGCTTTGATACAGATCTGTACAAGTAATACTGTATTTTCAAGTTTGACACTAAATGTAGCCAACAAATCATATCGACACAAACTTCTAGAGTCTACAAAACAAAAGAAAAACTCAGAAGTGTCAAAACTACAGTGATGAGTCACCATTGTCTTTCCTCAGTCAACAGCTCTAAGACTACCTTCAGACAGCAGGTCTTAATGCACAATTCGGATTTTTTGGTGAAATCCGATTTTTTTGTGTGCTCATTCATATTACACAATAAATGTGACTTCTGTCAGTTTTGAGTATGAACAGAATGTGACCCTGAAGTGATCCACATGCACAAAAGAGGTCCTGATGTAATACGTGACCATGCAGGCATGAACTGTGTTTACAAAATTAACACTCCTGGGATGCAGAATTGTGAGGTTTGTCGCATTTCAACAACAAAGGTAGGATAAATGCTGCGACTTGGCTATTCAGACTGAAGTCACATTGCAAAATATCAGAAACACATCGGATTTAGGACCACATATGAAAGTGGCCTGGGTCGGATTTGAAAAAAATCGGATTTGTGCTGTTCAAACTGTCTTTAACAGATTGGATACAGGTCACATATGGGCAAAAAAATCTGATTTGGACCACATTTGCCTGCAGTGTGAATGTAGCCTAATAAACAGTCCATCTGTTAAGAGGTCAAAGGACTGCCATGTGTTTGCTGCAAGTTTACATTGATACTCTTGTTTGCCAAGCCCGTACCTGTGCACATTTGTTGAACAACCACAAAGAATTTCCCAATGAGGCTAAGACTTCCAACTCAACGATGACAGAATTTTCACAGATAAACAAAGGCTCATCATTTGAGGAAGGGGACAGCGTTGTGGGTGTGCATCATTTCTACCACAGTGTCCATGGGGGCTGCTTGAGCGGGTATGACGCCAAGGTGGAAACATTGACAGGAATGGAAATGACGGCCCACGGCAGAGCTTGTCTCTGAAGCGTTCGTCTGATCATCATCCTAGAATAGAACACAAACAGGAACAGTTACTCTGTGTTGTTCCCATGGTTTAAGTTAGTCGGTGTAATGTGCAGCAATCAGAGATAAAAAAATCAAAACATCCAGAAAGAAACAGACAAGAATAAATTCACTAAAATCTTAATCTCTTAAAAGGCGCCATATGTAGGATTGTGGCCAAAACTGGAATTGCAATCACATTCAAAATAATGTAGAGTGTGGTATCCTCTCCTCCTCCCCCCAGACTAGGGCTTGCCAGATCCAGTGTGAGCGTCTACTACTAGTGTTTCCACTAATCCTTGCCACCACACCATAAATTTCACACAAAAAAATCATCACCAGACTTACTATACATAAGTATAATATATAATAGGCCAGGACAAACGTCCTGCACACTCAAATGAAAGTTTGCAAAGGTTCAGGAGATAGGGAAAAGGTAAAAGAGCCTTAAGTTTCACTTTTACTTCCGCGAAGCACAAGCGGCACAAATCGCTACCGTACCCCCCCGACCACCCCCTGGCTGAACCACGGACGCCGGACGACCGAACCCCCCCACCGCCCTTTCGGACTACACACCGCTAAATGAAGAGGTCACTTCCACAGAAAACACTGAACTACAAGGAGCTACCATGGCAAATGACAAGTCCTACACTGGTACCCGGTCTCTTCACCAGTCCTGGACCAGCAGTCTCTTCACCAGAGCCAGGAGAAGACACTGACGGTCTGGGACTGGGTGAAGAGACCACAGCCCCGGCTCTCAGTGGTTCTTACCGGGTGGTCAGACTAAGGCAGAGCCGGCGTTGGGCTAGCCGTCTCCATGTTTCATAATCATCTCCTATACATATCCTTGTTTTGTTTCTCACTTTTTCACAACGTATTTGGGAATAATAAGAGGCCTGTTCGGTTTATTAATGTCAGACATTTATGATCAGAAATGGTCCAGCTGCAGCTCAGTGGGAACTGGCAACCTGGATGAACAAACACTACTGATTGGAAGACAGGTGATGGGCGGAGCATCAGACCAAAACACAAAATGTCAACATAAACATCATTTGGGGGCTGACACTTAGCTTTTCAAATGCAAATATTCTGGCTGGACTACTACTATCAGTGATATCAGTATTTGAAATGAACAGGATTCCTTAATGTCTGGTGACAGTCAGGGTCATTTTATAATTACTTAGAGCAGGGGTCGGCAACCCGCGGCTCCGGAGCCGCATGCGGCTCTTTCATCCTTATGTTGCGGCTCTGCGTGGCTTGGGAAAATAAATTATAAGTGTCCAATTGAAGTGTATGTTATTTGTCTCAAAAACGTGTATCATGTCTTCTTATTAAGTCAAAGTTTTTAACTTCTTTCTTCAGACCTTGTGCAATTTCAGTGATCAGCATTCGTCTTCGTCAGAGACGTTTGACAGCACTTGACGTGTCAGCCGGCAGCCACCATGCGCGGAATGCCCTGCGACACCAAAACTGCACAATATCTGAACAAAGTATTTTATTTGTGTTTGTTCGTTTGTTTAATTGTAGTTGTAAATTGTAAGATTATAGTGATCTCGAAATATTAAAATAAAATTATATATATATATATATATATATATATATATATATATATATATATATATAGTATTATTTTTCGTCGCTCAAAATATGCGTCACACTCTCCGACAGCCCGCCAAAACGCCGTACATTTATCGAGAATTTATCTCAAATGATATACAGGGTTATTCAAACAGAATGAACCAATTTCATTACGCAATGTTTTAATAAGGAAAAGCAATAGAAAAGTCCAGCCAAGTCACAAGTATTCTACTCAAAATCAAATTTTATTTCCTGTCTTACAAGTGTTCAATGTGGCCACCACCTGCAGCATGGGCAATATCAATGCGATAAGAGAATTCCTCTCAGACGCGTATGAGCATATCATGATCCACTGAGTTGATCGCTGTTGTTATTCGATGTTTAAGGTCATCGAGGCAGCCATTCAATACATAGAAAACTCCTCTTTTAAATGGTCATTAACTCATTCTGTGACGATTCTTCAGAACTGAAGCAATGCATCATGAAATCGGTTCATTCTTTTTGAATAACCCTGTATAGTTCATGTTTCTAAACATAATTCATTGAATGTATTATGTTTTATCAGATTTTATCATGTATATTTTAAGCAGCTGTGATTATTTAAAAGGTTCTACAGTATGAAATATTCAATGCATTTAAAGTATCAGTGTTTGGTCTGAAGTTATGTCACAGATGTCAGTGTAGTGAAATGCAGAGATATTTAATGCATTTATTCACAGCTGTATGTGACCACTGGAGGGAGTAGTGCGTCATTCTACCAGTCTTCTGTGGAAATGCTAAAGCCAAGTTGAGGATGAGAAGCATCAAGAACTTTCAGAATCAAAGAAATTAAGTTATTAAAAAATAGGATCAATGTCCCTGTATGTCAGCGTCATGTTCTGTCAAGAATCAATACTAAGTTGAATTAGTGAGGTTGTCAGGTTCTGTCTCTATGTTAAGAGTCCTGTGATCTGGATACAGGAGATCGATCTTCTGATGAAAGTGGGTGGTACTTTCACTGGAGGAGAACTCAACTAATTCAGTCAAAGTCCATATATGTCTTCTATCAGTGATCAATAGGAACTATATTTTTTATCTGTAACCATTTACATGTTATAAACCATCAAAATATGGACCACTAGAAGGAAAGGCATATTCTCAATATTTCAAAATATTTGTCAGAAATCAATTTTGCAAAACTGTGAATGCACTCTGTAGACACTGTCCAAAGGAAGCTACATACAAAATTTGAAATGAATCCAACCAGCAGCTTCATCAGAGAAGATGTGTGAAGAAACTGCTGACGAAGACGAGGCTGGACACAGCTCTTGGTTGATTGGCCAGTGAGATAAAAACAGAAAACCTTGCCATTGTTTATGACATAGCTCTGAATTAAAAGAATGGAGTTTGAGGTAGAAATCACAGCGTTTCTTCTACACAGGTGAGTTTAACTGTGAGGCTTATGAAGTTACAATTATGGGATGTTCATATCTTTCCTAAGATCCACAGTTCAGACTAAACTGTGACAGTTCTGACCTTGTTTGGACGATTCCAAATAGATCTTTAGTTCAGCTACTGACAACACAAACCATACAGACAATGGAGGCTATTTGTAGTTTTACTGTGGCTGTTTTGTGTCTCAATACAGAGCTGTAATGTAAACTATCAAAGATAACAAGACACTCTTATGACAGACTGAGTTTGTGCTTGAAGGAGAAAACGTGATGATACAATAATCCAGATGTGTGTGACCATGGAGTTTAACACTTCAGTGATGATCCAATTTGTGAAGACGTAGTATTAATTTCCCTGGTGGTTTTGGCAGCTATGAGTATGTTCTGATATGCTACTACTTCTGCAGTTATTCTTTGGAGTGCAGTACCCCTGACACCTTTATATGAATTTTAATCAACATGATCAGTGTTGAAGGGATACACTGAACTGCTACAGTATAATTACTAGTGGTCACATGTTTTCCCTAGTGTTCTGACGTTCCATATCAAGGCTTCGAAGTGTGTGGCATGAAATCCAGGCAGTGCTACGTGAAATGCGTATCGAGGCTTGTATCAGTGATGTGTGTGGTGACATTTGAAGCCTCACCCCCCCAGCTGGTTCAAGAAGTAGTTTGTGATTTGGTGTGTGAAATAAATAGGACAGTGAAACACTATGGCAATCCCTCACATTCTGTGGATTCTGACTGAGTGTGCATTGACTATCAACATTACATGGTACATGATGGAGCCAAATATTGGAAGGCTGGAGGACTCCCTTCAATATTGGGAGAGACAGAAAGATGTCTATGCCAACCTCTACAAATTAGCAGTGACATTCCTGAGTACTCCTGCCTTGTCTGTGCCCTGTAAACGGGTGTTTTCAAAAGCAGGAGAAATATTGTCCGAAAAAAAATAAATCACCTGAGCCCTGCTACTGTGGAGAAACTGTTGTTTTTAAACAAAAATTCTCACCTACAGCTGCACAATGTCTCATTTGAGCATTATCATCGCAATGTACGTGTGCGCAATAGTCACATCGTAGGTCCTGCAATGTAGGAGGCAAATGAACTCAACACGTTTTCATCTAATTTCAACCTGGGAACCTGACACACACTACGCGCAGCGATCCATCCAATCACAATCGTTCTTAATCAGTTTGCCGAAGCAGATCACGCCTGTGCACATGGAGTTAGTCACTGGTAACAACATTGAAAAAGGAGAAACGAACCAGAGAAAATCACCAAAGATGAAGACTTGGTGCCAAAAAGAAAAGCAGTGTCAGTTATCTGGAATTATTTCAGCTACAAGAAGGATGACACTGAAACACGTGTTCTGCATTGACAGTGCCTTGCACAACGAGAGGCTGCACAACTAATTTGTCTGACCATTTACGTTAGCGCCACATAGCTATTACATCCTCCTGAGTATTTTTTCATATCGCAATATATATCGCAGGTTTAAAAAAAACGCAATGTCAGTTTTTTCCAGTATCGTGCAGCCCTAGTCTCACAAGTACATTCACTGTCTATACCCCAAAGTTACACATGCACATTCACTGCCCTCACCCAACTGAAAATAATCATTTCCATTTTCCATAGTGCCAGTATTTTTCATTCAAGTAATGCTGCTCACCAACACAGACACAATATAACAATACATCCATTGCACACTTCTTTATTTTGCTGACAGTTTCATTCACAGGCTTTTTGCATAATACCACACACTTCCAATTGATGTCAACTGATATTTTTGCTTGTTATACATGGTTTGTCCAGTAGATGACCTAGTAGAGCATATGAAACCTCAAGAAGCTTTGCACTGGAGTGAACCAATTTGAAGAAAGGCTTCAATAATTCATGAAGCTTCATCTGCCCATCACTATTTTTCTCCTATTTCCTAAAGTAAATTGTAATGGAAACTTGTGACCATAAGATCGGATCCTTCTGTGGTGTACCAGTAGTTTAATGAAAAAATATATTTATTACTTAGACATGTTATGGTCCATTCTGCATTAAAAAGGGACAGAGGCTACATTCAGACTAAAAACTTCTGTTTAGTACTTGCTGTATGTGTCAGAAAAAGTATAGGATAAATAAGCCAAAAATGGATTACATTAATGTTGGTGTCGGCCTTACCCGTCCCGTCCCAGCAGGAATAGGGCAGGAATGCTGGGTTTGGCGGTGCTGCCATCGGTGATCATATCGAGGTACTGGCTGTCATTATCCAGTGCATTGTCTGCTATCAGAACAGCTTTTCCTCCTGCCTCTTCTACATGCCGGGCCTTCTGGACAAAGGAACAATCTCTGCACAAAGTACAGGAAAATAAGACCAGACTAGTTAATTCTTCAAAGTAAAAAATAAACTACTGAACATATAAAACTAAACTGAAAAGTCATAAAAACTGAAAACTGACTAAACAGAATTAAAAAAGAATGAAGACTTAAAGATATTTTTAAGTGTGACAGTGAGACTGTTTGGGCCAGATTTAAGAGATGGCACATTTCCTGTTCAATCGTCTCTGTGTTCAAACTAAATAACTTTTTTCCATGTTTAATACATGTATGAATAGGTCTCAGTAAGTATTTTCACATGACACATTTTACAATTTATAGAATTCAGATTTTGGGGGGAAAATAATTAATTAATGCTGCGTGACACAGGGACTCAAAATGAATATCTTTTTTTTTTTCACTTTATGCAAATGTACAAAACATGCTGTTCTCACAAGAAACTGATCCTAAATGAAAGATAGGGCTTTAGCTCTGATGTTAAACTACAATTGTGATCAATATTGGATAAAAATGTTTAAATGATAAGTTTTTATGAACACAAATATGTTGTGACATGGGGACAGCAGTTTGTCACTTTGTTCAGTCTCATAATAAAAGACTTTGCTTCAACTAAAACTCTACAAATACGCAAATAAACTTTTATTCATACATACATATTACACCTGAAGTGATATATACAGCTAATAGCAGAGCATATTTGACAAATAATTGGACTGCACATAACCTTTTTCTATTCTTGTACTGTTGAATAATTAGTTCCTACAGATTCACAGACTTAAAATATCACTGATACAAGCAAGAAAAAATATTATTATTAAAGTTAACAGTGCATTTACACATTTGAGTCCTTTTTAGGTTTCATTTTATACTGATTATACCTTTATATCTTTTTCTACAAGTGATACTGAAATTTAGTAAACAGTTCCATAAAGTGGAGTTCTGAAGCTAAAAATGAGCCTATTCGAGAAATGATAGACTGTGAACCTTTAATATCTGACACTGATGTTCACTTTCACTTGATCTGGCCCGTTCACAGGTTGACAGAATTCTTGAGATCATCACAACATTCAGTTAATAGATCATTCAAGGAATCATCATTCAACCAGATGTACATGTCTTTTAAAACAAAAAAAATATATACTGTATATCTCACTCCAAAATATCTACTCATCTGGCAACAACCCTCCTGTACTCTGGGAGGAGCTTGTTTTGGATCTTACAAAATGCCATTCTAACAGCATCAGACTGTGGCCACAGACATGGCACATACTCTATTAAGCAATTACAGTATCACAGCCAAGAATACTCAGAAAACCACCCAACAGCTAAAATATCAACTGTATGTGTTACATAAATGATTAAGAAACACTACTTAAATATATCAAACTGTTTTGGTTTTTGGACCCAAGAATCTACATTCCATTTGGCAATGATTGAAAAGTTTTCTTTCCGTATGATTTTGGTGCGTGATATGCATCCAGTCACTAATAAAGTACGGAGGTGAGGGTTAAGAGAGCTTTAAGTCAAACTTACTATAAGCCAGGTTTGAGAATGAAGCTACAGATTCTGATAAACTGCAGTGACCCTCAAACAGCAAACAGGATTTACAAGACAAAATGAAGTCACCAGATAGCAGTTGCCAGCAGACTGTTCCCTTCCCCCCTCTCCTGCTAAAATCCTACAACCCACACTTCTTCTCCTCCTCACAGTTGTGACACACTGATCTCTACCTTTTGTGGATTTACAGGCACAAGATTAGAAGCCAAAATAAATGCATGTACCCTCTTTCCACCAGGACTACCTGTCCATGAATAATGTCTTTGTCTTTAAAGTCTGAGCAGCCATCAGCTGGATCTGCTAGTACAAGAAAAATCTCATCATAAGATGAGGTCTGGAGAGCAGAAAAGAGAAGAGGATATGTCATTAAACATGGGACACATTTGATAAGAATGTTTCGTTCAATGAGATAAATAAAGAAGGAAGAGTACTCACAAAATCTCCACCAAAATCTTTAGCAGGTGCTGCACTAAAAATGTATCCTATCTCTTCAGGACTGATGACCCGGAAATACAGCAGTTCATTGACCCCAAGACCTGCAGCAGCGCAAGAGACAGACAGTTAACCACGACTAGCTAACCCCAGAGGTGTACCATGTCACTACTGGTTCACCGCAACACCAGTGCATCACTGGGTAGAAATGAGGAAGAGCTGATAATGATATGGTACACCTTTCGATGACATGACATACCGACTGTCCGGCCACGAAGGTAAACAAACCACAAAACATTGAACTGTTAGCTTAAAAGCTAGCTAGCTTTGTTTACCTCCAGACAATGCTGACCTTTCTCTTCTCCTTACTCACCTGACATGTAACTAAACTGCATGAGGAAACTCCAAAGACAGAAAACCAAAGCTGCTGCCATGTTCGTGACATTTGTAGAGCTGGGTAAGGTTGCACTGAGGAGGCTTCAGCCAGTCTGTGTACATATCACAGCGGTGTTTCCTTCAGATGAGTCGAACTGGTGACGGCTGAGACCGAGCTTGTATTTGTGCGCATGCGCCGTATTTACATGGTACCTGTTGGGTCAGAGACAGAGAGAGTTGCGACACGCTTTGATGTCGCCGCTACGTTGATCACGTGGTTCATGTAAACTCAATAGTTCCAAAAAGCTGGCATGTTCTTCTGTAGGACAGACAGCAGCGAGTGCGTTGTTGCATATCAAAATAAACCCCACACAAGTCTATTTCCAACCGTATTTACACTATTGTATGTATGTTTGTGTCAGGTGTGCTTTTTGAGTGGTGGGGTAGACCACTGAAAGTACTGCATTTATTACTTTGAAAAGGTTTAAGTTTAGTTGTAGGTTTACAAAACAAGCGCAGGACAAATAAAACTACTTACAGGCATCTCGTGCCATTATGAGAATAAAGTAACAGGCAAAGTGGACCCATATTTACGGAGCCCAGGAAGTAACATGAAGAAGAAAAAAAAAAACTATTGCATTAAAACGCAATAGTTTTTGCGTTGGGATCCAAACAGGTGTCCTGTCGAGTCGCCCTACCTGTTGAGTTGAGCTACCTAGCATTACTGAGGATGTGCACGCATGCGCATGACCCCCAAGCGTTTTCAAGGGTTAAATGTTAAAAAATGTTGAGTGCTAAAATCGATATGTGCTACTCCAGGCAGAAGTGAGTAAATTTTGAAATTATATTTCTTTTATAGTGCTTTTTGAGCAGTAAGCATGTAAGGAATTACATATGCACGAAAGATAGATGACACACCCTGTTCTTCATCAAGACATAAGCTGATGTTAATTCATATTTGTGTACAGGCCCCAAACTTTACATGCAATAGAAATAACTTTTTGGAAAAGGTAGAATAAATATCTCAGCACAGTATGTTGGATACACATAATACAAAGTAAACTAGAAGCACTCGGAGAGCGCAGACCTCCGCCAAGGCTGATCAGTGGCCCCCCCCCCATGGGCCCCCCCATGCCAAGGAGGTTATGTTTTTGCCAGGGTTTGTTTGTTTGTTTGTTTGTCTGTCTGTCTGTTTGTCTGTCCGTTAGTGTGCAACATAACTCAAAAAGTTATGGACAGATTTTGATGAAATTTTCAGGGTTTGTTGGAAATGGGCCCCCCCACCCCCGATCACCACCAAAATTTAATCATTTCTTCCTTATCCCATTTCCAACAAATGCTGAAAATTTCATCAAAATCTGTCCATAACTTTTTGAGTTATGTTGCACACTAACGGACAGACAGACAGACAAGCAAACAAACAAACCCTGGCAAAAACATAACCTCCTTGGCGGAGGTAAATATGGAAAAAAGAACTTCATATGTCACATTTTTCAAACAGGAATTTATCAAAACCAAAAATGAGACGAAATTTGCCAAAAAAATAAAAATAAATAAAAGCCATAATAGGGTATCGAGGGACAATTTCATCTTTTTTTTTTTTTCCACACATTTATACCTCTCCTTGACCAGGCCCAGGTGTAAGTTTCAGTTTTCAAGTCACATGACGTGTTCATATTAAAAATCCCCTCCAGTCATACTAGGACATCTGCTTTGAAAATACATTGATTCTGACATATATATATATATATATATATATATATATATATATATATATATATATATATATATACACACACACACACACATATATATGTGTATATATATATATATATATATATATATATATATATATATATATATATATATATATATATATACACACACACATATATATGTATATATATATACACACACACTACTACATATATATATATATATATATATATATATATATATATATATATATATATATGTGTGTGTTTGTGTGTGTGTGTGTGTGTATACAGGGTGGGGAAGCAAAATTTACAATATTTTGAGGCAGGGATTGAAAGACAGTGTATGACCAGTTAGTTTATTGAAAGTCATGAGAATTTATTTGCCACAAGAAAATTTACATCATAGAAAATGTTTTTATTCTATGTGTTCTCCTTCTTTCTCAATAACTGCCTTCACATGCTTCCTGAGACTTGTGCAAGTGTTCCTCAAATATTCGGGTGACAACTTCTCCCATTCTTCTTTAATAGTATCTTCCAGACTTTCTCGTAATAGTTTTGCTCATAGTCATTCTCTTCTTTCCATTATAAACAGTCTTTATGGACACTCCAACTATTTTTGAAATCTCCTTTGGTGTGACGAGTGCATTCAGCGAATCACACACTCTTTGACGTTTGCTTTCCTGATTACTCATATGGGCAAAAGTTTGTGAAAAGGTATGGATAATAGTGTTAGGTATGATTATGACATCAATATATGTTTGGTTTCAAAACAATTGACGTAGTGCCTGCTGAGAAAAAACAACTAAATGTTCATTGTAAATTTTGCTTCCCCACCCTGTATATATATATATATATATATATATATATATATATATAAAATTAACCCCAAAGTATGTACACACCTTAAACTCAGGTTTTATGTAAATAAGCATCAAACTCTTGCACATTCACATTTTAGCAAATTCGCAAATTAAGTTAAAGTACATGAGGGTGGGCTTTAATCATCTTTAATCTATTTTTAGTATTTCATATTTTTAATGTCCTTCTATGGCTGAATATCTTTGTGTCTATTAATGTCAATATAGACAATACTGAGCTCTGAATAGCCCCAGAACATCTTTATGGTCATGCTGAAAGTCAGATACGATCACATGAAATGAACAAAAACAATCACACATTGTATCTTAAGACCCTACACAGGAAACTTGCAAATGTCAGTTGCATAAAAGCCTTTATTCAGATACTGACGGACAAATTAGCAGTAAATACGTCTCAGCCTCTGTGGAAAGGAAATGTTTGCACAGTGACATTTGACACTGTGGAAATATTAGTCATCTGTGTCTTTGTCTGTCTTATCTTAACTCATTTATCCACTTCTGAGTGGACACTTGCTCACTCCTACATTTGCTGTTTAAATATGTTTTACACACTAAACAGTAAATGCTTAATATATTTTTGTGATACTAACAGTTTTGAACACTAGATGGTGCCCTTTGATACAGTTATAGGTGTAAAAGAAGGTATTATTATAATCAAATCTTTAATTGGAACTAAGAACACATAATGGTACCAGCATTAAACAATAAATGACTGAGATGCAGCTTTATAAGGTGCATTTTAAAGCTGATGTAACAGAAGATGCAACAAATACAGTTTATTAATTATAGCCTGTTGCACTAATAACAACTGCCGTTCACAGTTCTCATGAATGTGAAACTAAGTTCTGCTCAGACTGAGACCCAACATTACTAATGATGAGTGAAACAGAGTCGAAGTGATCAGAGCCTGTGTCACTCAAAAAGAAAGTAATGATCAAAGCAACAATAAATGTTCTTATCACAAAGCACTGCAGATCCTAGATAAGAGCGGACATCTGTGACATACTGTATACACAGGTAATGGTTTATTTTAATGTATGACTTCAATCATGCAAACCTTCCATTTATCAACAGGAAACTGACTATGTACCTTCTTTTTACTTCTTGAATTTTGATTAAAGTTTGAATTAGCTCCTCAGCTGCAGAGAACTGTAACCTAGATACAGGTTCAACCAGAAATTAAACACCTTCGCCCAACAACCAGAGTAACTTTAGATTCACATAAAAACAGAAGCAGCGTCAGCGACTGACCTGCTCCCATATAAAGGTGAAAACATAAAACACTACCACCACACCCAGGACATTCCAGCATGTCCTTTATTTGAGCTCCAGGTGAATTATACCTGGGACTGACCAACCATCTGCAGTTCTGTTTACTGCGTTTCCATGGTCACTAAAACACTTACAGGCCCACCTAAGAGCCACCGAAACTATCAAAGCGCACCACACCCATATTAACCTCTTTTATTTTTTTTGGACAAATGAATGCACGTGTGTTTATGAATGGGTGAGTACTGTTTCTGCGTTAGAGATCACCATCAGACACAACGAAGTGTTGCATCACCTGTGACTGTGACGCAACACCACATATATGCAAACAAACGCTATACGTATATACAAGGTTATTGTTGTAATTGATTATTTTTTGATAATTTTCTTTGATTCAATTCAATTAAATGATTATTTGAATAGGTAAAAAAAAAAGTACAAATGTGAAACAGCAATGTGTGAAAATGACAAACTTGTCCTTTATTCCAGAACCAGACACAACAACCACAAAAAGTATTAAAGTAAAATTATATATAAACAATATCTATATAGAAATAACAACAGTATAAAAGTATATATAAAAATGATCTATATAGAAATAACAACAGTATAAAGGTATACATAAAAATATCTATAGATATAAACAGGAACAAACCAGTCCAATGACTTCTATAAACAATCTGTCAGGTCAGTCTTCAGCACATTTGGATCCAACTGACTAACTTCTACCAACTGAACATGGAACTAACATCCAACTGAAACAAATACAGACTCATATTTATAATGTTTGTGTTAAAGCTTAGAGTAAGTGATGGTCCTAATGGAGAAAAGTCAACATATAGACATTTTCTGCCTTTTTGTCCTCGTCTCTTCTTTTGTTTGTGTTGATCCTGGTGTCATGTGTGTCACAATAAGTGTCTGTGTGAAACACAACAGTGGAACTAATGTTTACTGTCCACCACAAAGGACATTCCATAAAAATTTTAAAAGCTGAATCTGAAAAAAACTGTTACATCATGATGTTTCCAATATAGGCACTTATTTAATAAAATTTGCTGATATTTCCTGGGTCTTAGGAGGATAACAGCAGAGAAATTAAGGAAACGAAGCTTCGATTCAGGAAAATTGTAATGGAATGATTTTTTAAATTGATTGAAGTCGATTAATTGATCAATCATTTAAACTCTGCCAATCATTTATAACTGGTAGCAGCTGTATCCTTGTGTATTTCCTTCCCGGTTTACAAACTCCTGTCTTGTATTAAAGTTAGTGTTGGTTGCTCTTGCTTCTTGAGATGAAGACCATTTTTGTACAGTCTAGATGTTGTGGTTTTCTTTCATAACCTGTGCATTGTCTGATTTACCTTATGACTGTGATATGATATAAGGCTTCAAACACAAACAATAACTTAACTGTCATAAAATCTGTAAATCTTATAGTGGTCATCGAGTTGCCAAAAGACAACACAGCAGCGTGTGAAGTGTGCTATGTAATGATTACAGAGGAGGGGGCACCCATGTTAACTTTATATCAACACGTGGGTATCACACAGAACAGTAGCGTGAGTGATGTCTAAGTCTATAGTTCACCCAAAAACATTTAGTAAACAATAGCTGTACACACTAGCTGCCCTCCTCAAACCTATGCTGGTGTGTTGCAGGTTTGTACATGTTCATACGTGATATCACTGTGATACGTGAATGAATGTTATTGTTTAAAATAGAAGGACCTCATTCTTTTCTTTTGTTCTACCGGTCTGCTCAGTTCAAGATGAGACTTTCGAGAGACAATGTTTTGACAGTAAAAAATAACTCCGCCATGTGTTTGTTGATGAGATGAACTTTATTAATCCCCTGAGGGAAATTCAATAACACAGGTTCAGGTTAGCTGGGGTTATCATGCTAGATTCCCGACCACATTCCCGACTCAAGGGCTTGTCCTTGTCCTAGGTTTAAAAAAATACAAAACAAACAAACAAACAAAAAATACTCTTCTTCTATTTCAGTCAGGAAAATGTATTCACATATTGTAGTATTAGTACATATTTATGGGCCTGCAATACATTTTAACCTTATGTTTGTGGAAGGAAGCTTAAATTTATAGTTAATATTCATTAAATCAGCAAATATTACAGAGCAAAGTGCATTTATTAAAATTCTTTTGATGGTGGAGAAAGCAGTGAGAGATTTTGTGGCAATTCATGATGTATTTTGTTAGTTGAAGTTCTAATTTTAGTAGTGACCAATTTTCTCTCAATCAAAAGAGGGTTTGAAACATCCACACACTCATGCCGTGTGCTTAAAGACACATATTTCATTTGTTCATCGTCAGGTTTTTGCCACTGGGTCGTATACCTGATTTAGTTAGGAACCTGGCCAGGCCACCGAGGGCTGTAACTAATGTTGCGTTAGCTTGGTCAGACAGTGAGGGACAGGACCTCTAATGACAAACTGTTGTTATTAACCCTTTAACCCCTGACGTGTCTGTGGTAAACATTCCGAATGTATTATTTATTTAAAATATTCATAAAATTCAACTGTTTGTTCAATAGGAAAAAATTCCAAACATGCTGATAGAATAGACCTTGTTCTTTCTGTAGATATCTGAGCATGCTCAGTTCACCCTCTGCTGCCTGTGGAATGGGGGGTAAAACACAGAGCAGTAAGACCAATGATTTTCCTTGTGTTTTTTTGTTTTTACTGTTTCCAATGTTGTGGTGATTTTCATTTATTTATTTATTTATTTATTTATTTATTACTGTGTTTTTACAGAGTTTTGACCGTCTAACTGCTTTTTGGAGTTCAACCAGGTGTCAAAAAGCAGCTGGACTGATTTATAAAAAAAAATAATAATAATGATAATAATAATTTAAAAACAAGAACCCAAAACAAAAACTACTGGACTCAAATTCAAATCTTTGTTGTTGTTCAGTGTGTTCCAGTTCACAGTTCATGTTCAACATCCTAAATCTTTTATTAATGTACATTCTTAGTGTCTTATTTAGTCAAAACCTGTCAAACTTCAGTTCCTCTCTTTGTCTTTTTCTGTGATTCCACCTGTTTTGACCCTAAAACACACAGTAAAACAAAACCACTGAAGAAAAGGAACACAAACACATACTCACAGCAGCTTTAATAAGCCTGAAACAGACACATATTCACACCTTTACCTGGAATCATGGCTCAGGAGTTAAAGGGTTAAATACATTTTTGGCCATGATAAACAATGACAAGATAGACACCCAGCTATGGAGCAAATGTTTATCCAGGCCCCTAATGTGTGCTATGCTGATGCTAATGCTAATGTTAATGTTAGGTATCAGGATGGGTAAAATACAGCCTGAATTTCCCTACAGCTACAATAAAGCCACTTAACCTTTAACCTTTTTAAAGACTGCACACTGCAGTACAACTCCCTCAATGAAAGAGTCAAATGTGACCACAGAGAGTGGAGAAAACCTCAGAAATATAAGGTTGAATATACAGTTGAAATGTGTGTGTAATCTAATCCTTGTGTTTAAGGATGATTATTATTTGAGTGTAACAGTAAAAAATAACAGATTTTGCAGCATCACACCATTTCAGTCACCTTGAGGTAGAGCTCATCTTAGTCATGACATGGTTTTGGATTAACCCTTAAAAACCCAAACAGCCACCGGCAACCAAAAGCATCTCCTGATCTAAAGTGTTTAATACCTGTTGATCCACTAATCCTATCAATACATGTAAATCATTGGTGTTAAGTTTTGTTTGTCATCTTTTCGTGGGCATCAGATATGACCCATTTGGATGTTCAGAGGCTCCGTAGTTACCATGGAAACATCCTCCAGCTTATATCTTCTTCTTCTTCATCTTCTACAACATTGATTCACCAGTAAAACCCATGGAGTTTGACAAATGGCAGAAGTTGTAGATGCTTGTTTTTATGTTCATTCATTGATATCCTTGCTGAAAAATCAGTTTTTTTCCTGTTGTAAAATAATAACCATTTTCATGAACATCGACATGATCAGTACATTAAATATAGGGGAAAATACCTGATTTACACAGAAAAATGCAAAATACAGAGGAAAATATAATAATAAATGGTAATAAATCATTTAAATAAGGTTAAACAGAGAAAAATTTAGAGTAAAAAAATCCGCAATAGCATGGTAGATTTTGAAAAATATATCCAAGGCACACTGTAGGATTTGTGTAAAAATAAAATGCCTTTATTAATTCATGGCAGTCCTTAAAATACAGAATATGTATGTACTGTATTTTAAAGACTGCCATGAATTAATAAAGGCATTTTATTTTTACACAAATCCTACAGTGTGCCTTGGATATATTTTTTGAAATCTAGCATGCTAATACGGATTTTTTTTTTTTACTCTAAATAACCAGACACACCACAAGTTTCCAAAGAGCACCTGTGGATAATCACCTAGAAGAAGACCCAGCAGCGCTTCCACTTTGTTGGATTAGAGAGAAAAATTTATTAGGGAACTGCCCCAGAAGGAGCCCTAGGTCTTTATGGGTTATGTGGTCTTGAGTACAACCTGGATGCATCTGTCATCTGTCAGTGGATAGATTCTGCTTCAAAGGACAACAATGACAAATAAAAATCAGATGAGCTCAAAGGGTCGTTGAAAAGGTTTGATGAATATAAAATAATTTGACCTTCACGTGTCACTTGATCTCAGCCTACATTAACACCCACTGTTTAGAAGAACGTGTTAAACACTGTCCACCATAATCATCAGGACAACAAATGACAGAAGATCTCTTGGAAAAATGGTGTTGATCTCCGGATATTTGTCACAGGGGAAGCATTATCATTTCATTTTTTGTCTCCCTTATCTTAAATACACTTGTTAGTACATTCCTGTGAGATGACAGCAGTCTACTCGCTCCCTTTCCTATGTTTGCAATCCACTTTAAATTCCTGTGGTTGTACTTTGGAGCCTTCAAACCACCTCTGTTTTGCACGTTAGGGGACTAATAACATACAGTAGATTGTAGAATCAATCCCAAGATGCACTGAAGCTGTTCTGGAGGCATGTGGTGGAGTAACGCCTTCCTGAGACACTTCATGCAGGCTTTTCTTTCATTTATTATATAAACATGCGCTGGAATGTAAATGCACGTAGTCGAACAAAGGGAATGTCATCATCAAAACAGAAGAATGGGATGAGATGTCTGCAGAAGACGTAAACACACACTATGTAGTATCAAATAAAGAGGAGTTAAAGTTAAACGACTGACTAGAGAAAGTGTGGAAGAAAGTAGAAATAATACATTTACAGAATTAATAGCTCTTACAACTCCAGCTTTATTTTCTGTAATCTGACTCTGTTGCAGTTAACCCTTAAAGGCCCAAACATCCACCTTTAATTTAAACCATCTACTGATGTAACTGTTTAATACCCGTTGATCCATTAATCCTATCAATACATGTAAATAATTGGTGTAAAATACAGTTTGTCATCTTTTCATGGTCATCAGATGTGACCCATTTGGACTTTCAGAGGCTCTGTGGTTACCGTGGAAACACCGTTATCTTCTCCAACATGGATTCATTAGTAAAACCCATGGAGTTGGATCAATGACAGTGGATGGACACACTGGGTTTATGTTCAGTTAATGATATGTTTTGTTAAAAAAGTAATGTTGTAGTTTATTTTTTTCTTTTTTTTCTGGTCTGATATAATGACCTTTGAATTTACTGTGAGCTTTTCTGAATGTCTAAACGTCTGAACGTCTAAATGAAAAATAGGAAAATACTTGATTTACACTGAAAATGCAGGGGATGATATTAAAATAAATGGTGCTAAATCGCTTGGGAAAGACCAAAAAAACCAAGTTGTGACAAAAATAGTTGTGAGTCTTAAAGGGTTTAAGTGTTTTAACATCTTAAACCGATAAAATGACTGGAGTACAGGTTATGTAAGATACCCTCAGACATAAAAATGGATATTTTTCCCACTTGAAAGCTACTTTATATGCTTTAAAGGGGAAGAGAGTGAAGAAAACTTTATTTACTGTGCATCTTTGAGGTGTAGAAGCATAAACTAAACCTTTTATGTTCAGTAATAATTCTGCCACATAAATATTATAAATCACAGTGTGCTTAATAACACAGCAGCATGATTTGCAGGTGAAACAACCGCTGATTTTCCTGCTGTCACTCCCATAAAGTTACAGAAATTCAGTAATGGGAGGCTACCAAACAGCAGAAATGCATCCAAAGGAACAACAGTCTTCCTTTCTGTGTGTTTCTGCGTCCCTTTTTCATGCTTTTAGACTGTTTGTGCTGCTGCTGCTACTGCCGGTGTGGTGTTGCATCCTTTGTGTTCAGTCTATTCTTAGCTCCTACTTGTGAAGCCTCTAATTACTGTACGTTCAGACTTTGTTTGCATTTGTGTGAGGAGAGAATTCCGTGTTACCTGGACATTCCCAAAATAGCTCAGGGCAGGCACACCCCTGCTTTATGAGTCGGCTGTCACTCACCTGTTGAAAACACAGCAGAGCCTCAGAGACATGAGGCGAACATGATAACATTCACACTATTCACTTCCACTGTTACTCTGTATATTTGATAGATGTTGTGTAAACACCATACTCCGTTTGGATATTCTGAATCTGGCCTTTTTACAAATGGATGTAACAAGTGGGATTTGCTGATATTATTCCAATTTTATGGTGATTCTATGGACAAGCAGAGGCATTCAGAAGAATGAATGTCATTTATGCAGGTTATTGCAGGTTGTACCATGCGTCCTCAGTTTACAGTCAGACTAAGGCCCAATCTAAATTCACCCCGTGGCCCCTCCCCCTTACCCCTACCCCTCCATTTTGCACATCCACTTGAAGGGGTAGGGGTGTCCCGATTCTCAATGAGAAGGAGGGGAAGAGCTAAGGCGATGGGCTGTTTGTCCCTCGAAATGGAGATTTTTCAGGACCACACTGCAAACAGAGGGGTAGGAGAAATCTCCCATAATTCTGTTTGAATCATCAGGAAGATGGAGGTAAACACAGCAAAAAAGTGCAGCAGTGTGATGAAAGAAACACACAAATGTACGAATTTTCTTCTTCTTCATCCCTTGCAACTCTGTTTCAAGGGGTAGTGCCAAGTGCAAGGGCCAAGGGGGAGGGGTAAGGGGGAGGGGAAAAGGGTGAATTGGGATTGGGCCTAAGATCTTTTCCGGAATGATTCAATAGACAAATCCCCATCTTAGGTCAAAAAAGAAACACCTGCTCTTAAACATTACTAGAGAAGATATCACCAGGGTTCTGCATGTGAGCAAAAATTAAAGAGGTGGCCTTTTCAAGAAGGTGTTTGCAGATATTAATGAGGGAGTGTGAGTGCACACAGTGGGACATATAGCATTGGTGGAAAACTCTGAAAAAGTTCTATTTTCAACCCTCAAAGACCCAAACATCCACCGCCAACCAAAAGCATCTACTGATGGAACTGTTTAATCCCTGTTGATCCAATAATCCTATCAATACATGGAAAGAATTGCTGTAAAATGCAGTTTGTCATCTTTTCATGGTCATCAGATATGACCCAGAGGCTCCGTAGTTACCGTGGAAACGCTGTCATCTTCTACAACATTGATTCACCAGTAAAACCCATGGAGTTGGATCAGTGGCAGTGGATGGACACACTGGGTTCATATTCAATAATAAGTAAAATTAAAAAAAAAAAAAAAAAAAAGGAATAAAAAAAATATACAAAATAATAAGTATTGTGAGAAAAGAAGCAAATAATACAATAAAATGAAGTAAAAAAAACAAACAAACAAGAAAATAGGCAATAAAATTAACAAAATCAAGGTAAATTCATGAAATTATAAATAACATAGAGAAAATAGGCAAGAAAATGAACCAAAACAGCGGAAGTAAACAATAAAATGAACAAAAACAAGAGAAAATGAACATAAATAAGAAGTTAAAAAAAAAAAAAGCCACAAACTGAACAAAATTTAAGAAAAAACTAATAAACCCATGGAGCTGAATCAATGACAGTGGATGAACACACTCAGTTAATGAGAGAACTGGGTGAAAAAGACTTTTTCTTCTATTTTCTGTGTTTCTGATAAAGTAACCCTCAAATTTAATCTGAACTTTAATGAACATCTACATGATCAGTGAATTAAACATAGGACAATGCACATTGAAAATTGAAAAATACAGAGGATAATATCATAATAAATGACTTAACAAAGGTTAAATAGAAAGAAACATTCATTTGGGGGCTGCCACTGAAGTAGAACTGGGTCTTTAAGGGTTACTCGTGTGTGCTTGCAGACATGTAAACAAGTACTATAAGTGGAATTTCATATTCATTACCTTCCTTCTTAGGAATTTTGTCGTTTTCATAAGGGTCAAAACTGACATGTTCTGTGGATTCAAACAAAGCCAGTGGCAGGGCTTTGAGTTTTACTTTTTAAAACTTTCATATCCTTGCAGAATCATGCAGTAAAATGGAACTAAGATGATGGTTGATGGGTTTTACACACCTGAAAAGACTTTCCCGTGTCCTGTCCTTTTGTTTTGCTGTGATGATTATTTGAATTCCGTGGTGAAGTCAGAGCATATTCTCCGAGCTTCTCTCACGGTTATTCCTGTCTGAATGAATCTGTGTTTGGTGATGTTTCTATGAGCACGCTGCTCAGGTATGGGACGCATCCACAGATGGGAATGGAAACAAGTCCATGACACGAACAGACAACACTTCAACATAACACTGAGACACTTTATTGGTGATCAAATTCCATCCCTTTAACAGAGCGAGATGAAGAGTGTTGGTCTGACCTATATGTACGAGCAGTGCAATAAATAAACCTATGAACGCTCAGCATTCACATACATTAACCTCATAGTAATTCAACATACACAAACACACACAGTACAGTCTTTAGCAATAAATAATCACTACAATAAATTACATTCTAATAAGTATGTGGAGAGTCTAATGAAGCAGTCTATTCACTCTACTGCCTCCAGATTCTCAGGCTCTGATCGTCTGCTTCATTTTCAGAAGGTGCATCTGGCTGTTGAGAGAAAAAAAACACCAAATATGAGCATTATTTAGTCACTATTTTAGTTGTACAACCAAGTAAGACTTAACCCTTAAAGACCCAAACGCCAACAACCAAAACCATCTACTGATGGAACTGTTTAATACCTGCTGATCCAATAATCTTATCAGTACATGTAAACAATTGGTGTAAAATACAGTTTATCATCTTTTCATGGTCATCAGATATGACCCATTTGGACGTTCAGAGGCTCCGTAGTTACCGTGGTAACACTGTCATCTTCTACAACATTGATTCACCAGTAAAACCTATGGAGTTGGATCAATGACAGTGGATGGACGCACTGGGTTTATGTTCAGTTAATGAGAGATTTTATCGAAACAGTCCTTTTTTCCAAAATCTTTTTCAGATTTGACCTAATAACCTTTGAACATCTACATGATCAGTGAATTAAATATGGGAAAATACACAATCTTCACTATATACTATAACACAGAGAATAATATTATAATAAATGGTGATAAATCCCTTAAAGAAAGGTTCAGTAGAGAGGAAGGAGCTGCTGTAAAGTAGTGCTGGGTCTCTATGGTTTCATGTGGTATATTGGTATGGTATGATTGCGTTCTTATGTGAAGTTTGTGTTGGAGTCTGTGTTGTGCTGCTAGTCTTTTGTTGATATTTGCTAACTGCATTTCTACGCTACAATTAGCAAGTGTTGCCACTGAGGAAGAGCACAAGAAAGGACTTTAGTACAAAAGTCCAGAAATCAGTGTTGAGGCTGTTAATATCAACAAATATTTGTCCAGTAATACAAACTTCACTTCATGCATCAGTGTTACATATTGAACATTTAACAGAGAAATAATGAAACAAAAGACTTTTTTTCTTTTTTGTTGCAAAAGCTAATAACCTTGAAATACCAACAACAGCCTGACATTGTCACTGACTGCATCTTAACACCATATGCAGAGTATTAGGCAAAACTAGCCAGCAGAAAAATATGGATGAATGGTTGACTGCAACAAAAACACCACTCTCAGTTTTACAGTCAGTCACTCACCCCCCAGTGCAACACCCAACACACACACCTTGTTTTTAATCTTTCCTTGTACATGTAGTTTATTACCTTGTATGTATCCTTTATATGTTGTATATAATTCTGTTTTCTCTAGTGTAGAGTGGGGTCTTTTGTACATTTAAGTATTCTTAATAGTTTTGCATACTGTCAGTACTTTCAATATTTATTTTTCAGTATAATTTTGTGTGACAGCCTTTCTTTTTGCACTTTAAGAATCTGCTGCTGAACAGAAGAGCTGCTAAAAGAATTTTCATTGTTTCTGTCACAGTGACAATAGAGATTTATTTTATTTTATTCAATTCTATTAATTCTATTCTAAAAAGAACAGAAACAGTCAGCTTAGATATGAAGTTAGACAACATCAACAGATAACTAGTTAGTTTTTACTTCCAATGAGAGGCTGTTGGGGTAATTAAATCTAAATAAAGTGGTTTAGATACAACAGAAAAACCTTTGACCAAGTTTCAGAAGAAGCTGCATTCATTGGAGCTAAACTACCCATCTTAGTTTTAACCAGGGTGAACGCTGGGTGAGGACTATGAACACTGATCTGCCACATGCTTTTTATACACGTGAAGTTTGCATGTGAGCGTTCATGGTGTGTGACAGATTTTACCACATGTATGCAGAGCAATAATTCTCTCAATCTGTTGGCGTGAATAGTCAGTGTGTCATGACTGTTATTGTCTGGACATCCAGGTGAACGTGTACGACACAGTGTGCAGTTTCCCTTTATGCTGGCATGCGACAGGCTGAGACAACCCACGGTTAATCCACACTAATTCCGCTCGTGGGGATTCCTCTTTGCATGATGCAACTCATTGCATTCAATAACAATAACAGGCTCTCCTGCTCTGTCACTCCTTCCTGTTCGGCTTAAAGACTCATGTTGGTGGAAGCCTGACGCTGCCCACTGTGGCCTTAAGCAAAACATATGAATACATCATCAAAATATATTCGACTGGGGCTGAAAACAGAATCACAACCATGAATGCACATTTGGCAATAACCTACACTGTGTCCAACGCCTCAGTAGTGAAAGTATCTATTGTTTGTCCTAAAAGTCTCTAGAAGTTGCTAAATGACATCATCACCTAATTTGCATAATTGTAAATGTTCATGTAATTGTGATGAATGATGTAGGACAGAGAAATAACACTGTGTTAGAGACAAAAAGTGAGAATAAAAACAGCCTAAATATGTTTAGAACTCCAAATTAACTATACTCTGTCAATTGTAGTTTTTATTTAACATCCCAGTTCCAACCGTCCTCCTTTATCTAGGCTCGGGGACTGACTAAAGTGACCCAAAAGAGACACTCTGGACCAGTTACTGAGGTTAGTTATTGATTTATTTGGTTTGTTGGGTTAGTTTTTCTCATCATTTTCTTCAGTTTGGTTGGGTTTTCACCCGTCAGTCGAAGGAGTATTGTAATCATTTTGTCATCTGTTCATCTGTCTGTCCATTCAACAACGTAATCGCATTATCAGAAGAATGCATTGACATATCTGCACCACATTTAGACTGTGGATGCATCTTTGCATGGAGCAGAAGAATATTGGAAATAGGTCACCTATAGGGCCTGTAGGGCAGTAACTTTCAACAGAATCTTACACTACATTTAACCAAGGGGGATTAAAAGTACGCAGCACGTTATGTTTAACCTTACAGTTCACTTAGGAGAAAACAACAAGTCACAGTAAAACAGGAACATTCACAACCAGAACATTTGTAATTTCCAGTCGACATGAACAATGGAAATGGACCAAAAAGAGACAATAGAGAAAACTGTCAATGGGACTGATTTATATTCAAGAGTGAAACACTGACTTTTCCATCTACAGACAGACCGTGGGTTTATATGACTGGGACATCATCTGGTGTCATTTAAAGGAAATGGGTGAGTTTTAGGGTTTGAGTCACTTTACAAAAGATGCCAAAAGTTTACAGACAAAGCAGATAAATTTGTTGCTATGGGCTTTTTGAAAAAAGTTGCTTGGGTAGTCAGAAAATTTGCTAAATTGAGCAACAAAAATGCAAAGTTGGCATCAGTGATAACTTAATCTCTTCTTGATCAAGGTTAAAGCTTAGATTTTCAGTCCAAGCAACTGAATTTTATATTTCTGTGGTATTAAGTTTTGCTGGACATGTCTTGATTACTGTGACTCTTGACCCATGACTTACAAGAAAAACTGTCCACGGCTCATGCAAAAGCACATTGTGGATTTTTATCACTTTGATGCAAAAAAAAAAAATATGGACCTTCTGATGTACAGCCTGGGTCAAAATGAAAACTTTCTTCCCTTCATTCTCTGTTTTATGCCATGCATGGCTAAGTGCGTGGTTTCTCTACTCAATTTGTTGAAATCCATTTTTTTCATCATTTTCATTTTCTATCTCTGTAAATAAATTTTATTTTAAACATCCCATTCCAGCATACACTGTATTTAAAAACAAAAGTTTTCACCCGATGTAAACTGAAATATACTTCAGCCCCGTTCGGACCTTGTACCTTAACTGGTTGTTAATCTGTGACTTAAATATATTAACTGAACCTGTCTGTGATGATTTCAAAATGACTAAAGTTGCACCAAAGAAACCATCCTGAACACTCATTTTTCCCAGTGCAGTACTGGTTTGATCATCATTCATGGAAAATGGCTGTATGTGCATCTGTTATGCTGGTTTACAGTGTTTGTAAATGGGTCACGTACCGGCCAGTAACTCGATGCCTTCACACCATCGCGTCTCCACTGGGTTTCTGGAGTTTCTCCTGCTCTGTCGCAGTTCCCAGGTACGATGCCAAGAAGTTTTTATGGGACCTGTAACTACAAAAGACATTCACCGTGAGCATGAAAGCGAAGTGTGATACTCATGACTGTCAGGTGGTTGTTGTAAAATGAATTTTCCTTTGACTGGCTTCAGTTCCACTGATTTTATCAGAGCAAAATGAAATTCAAGATGTTTTTGTTGTTGTTTCAGTCATTTTTATGGGTCATGGTCTATATAGCCACTACTTTATGGCCACAAAGTGCCTTGAATTATGATACCAAAGCTTATTTGCATTTTGCTGGACTGTTGACTTTGCTCTACATTCCAACCATAGCTGTAGTTTAGTCATATATTGATAAGGAAGTGGGATTAAGGGTCAGCTCTCACTATCTTCCCGTAAATGCATTACCCCATCTGTGGCAATCTGAAATAAAGCATGAGTAATATTTGCATTCATTGATGACTTACAGTGAAATTTCGATTTCACCAACCAGTCTGTGATGGATAATAAAAGCACAATGAGATGCAGACACTGTGTAAGTCAGGGTGTGGGTGGGTGTGTGAAGGGCCTTTTGATGTGTTCAGGGGCAGGATATGCTCCAGTGTAAGGTTTAATGTCTGCAGGGTGTGGGTCATTGTCCATGTGCAAACCTGCTCAGAGTTTCTATAAGCTGTCTTTTCACAAAGTCTTTATAAGGATAAAGAGGAAAGTAAAAAGGGCTTTTATTCCAAACTATTCAATGAGTTTTAAAAGGTAAAACCAAAGCTCACCGCCTGTGTCTGTGAAGCTTTACAGAGTGACCCGGACAAATCAATGTTATTTTAGTGAATCCCATTATAGACAAATGAGTTTGTCTTTTGTATTAAAAGCACCTATTTTTAATAGTATATTTTTCATAATGTTTTAACAGACAGTTTATTTTGCCTGTTGGTGAAAACCTTTATCCATCTGACCATAGGATCCATCACTGCCTCACCATGATGCTGAAAGAACAGCAGACAACATGAAAACCCAGATTTCTACAGGCTGAAAGAACAGGCACCTCAAAGAGCATCATGGGTACTGAGCTAAAATAACCAAAGAAAGCAGAGCAGATACAAGGTACAAACTGTATTAAAACTATTAAAACCTAACTCTATCCAAACCACCTGATCAGAGGTAGTGTTATTATGTCTCACACATTTCATTCTTAATTTTCCATGGATTTGCCAATCACTGTATTCATAAAGACTTCAGATCAGATCAGATTTTAATTCAAAAAATACCAAAAGCACCAAATTCTGCCTTTATAGATGGAACTATATATTGAGTTCATGTTTAAAATGAATCGTGTAAGAATGAAAAAGTATACTTAACTAGAAGCACTCGGAGAGCGCAGACCTCCGCCAAGGCTGATCAGTGCCCCCCCCCCCCCCCCCCCGTGGGCCCCCCCACACCAAGGAGGTTATGTTTTTGCCAGGGTTTGTTTGTTTGTTTGTTTGTCTGTCTGTCTGTTTGTCTGTCCGTTAGTGTGCAACATAACTCAAAAAGTTATGGACAGATTTTGATGAAATTTTCAGGGTTTGTTGGAAATGGGCCCCCCCACCCCCGATCACCACCAAAATTTAATCATTTCTTCCTTATCCCATTTCCAACAAACCCTGAAAATTTCATCCAAATCTGTCCAGAACTTTTTGAGTTATGTTTCACACTAACGGACAGACAAACAAACAAACAAACAAACCCTGGCAAAAACATAACCTCCTTGGCGGAGGTAAATATAAGTACATATTTGCAGGAGTTATTTAAAGGAGCAATCTGTCATTTTATTACATTCAAATATCACAAGACATTAATCGCTCTAACCGCCTGTTCCCTGTTTGTGTTAATGTTGTCAGTTTTGAGTTGACTTTAGCAAATGTCACCTTTCAACTGACTCCAGCTACAAAACAGATTTCACCACAAACCGTCTGCTAGAACATACACAAATCTACTACAGTGAACCAATGAACCTTTAAAAGATTCAACAAAACAAGCAAAGAAAAGAATCAACTAATGCAAATTTCACTTTGGAATATGTAGATTGTATCGAGTCAGTTTATAATTACTCTGCTTTTAAGTGTAACTATATCATTGTGTTTTGTTATATTCTTGCTGTTAATTATCATTTTACACATATTTATTCTGTTTTACTATCTGTACTCTGGACATCAGTGAAAATGAGAGCATGTTCTTGTTGAATGAATAAGGAATCTAAGGCTACGTTCAGACCGCAGACAAATGTGGCCCAGATCTGATTTGTTTGCCCATATGTGACCTGTATCTGATCTGTTAAAGACAGTTCGAACAACAAAAATCAAATCTGAGCCAGGCCGCTTTCATGTGTGGTACTAAATCCGATACATCCACTATTTTGCAATGCGACTTCAGTCTGAACGGCCAGGTTGCATTTATCCGACATTTGTGTCATTGAAATGCGACAAACGTCACAATTCTACATCCCAGGAGTGTTGCTTCTGTAAACACAGGTCACATATTACATCTGGACCTCTTTTGTGCAAGCGGGTCACTTCAGGGTCGCATTCAGTTCATACTCAAAACTGATAGAAGTCGCATTTAATGTGTAATATGAACGAGCACACAAAAAAATCGGAGTGTGCATTAAGACCTGCTGTGTGAACGTAGCCTCAGATGGATGTGGGCGTGTGACGTGACCACTCACTGAGCGCAGGTCATGAGGATGATGGCGGCGCAGCTGATGACTGACAGGACCACGGCAATGACTACGAGGACGGTCTGGACCAGCTCAGTGTTGCTGCTGCTTTCATCATCATCATTCCTGTTTCGTCCTGTCAACAGAGTCTGGATCCCACAGCGTTCACCGTCGTAACCCTTCATACAGCTGCAGAAAAAAGATTAGACCAGCAGACTTTTAACTCAAACAGTTAAAATGGATTTAGTTGGATTTAGTGTTTTCAACTCCTCAGTATTACAGTATCTATTTTCTGTCCTAAAAGTCTCTAGAAGTTACTAAATGATGTCAACACCTAATTTGCATAATTGTAAATGTTCATGTAATTTGTAATGAATGATGTAGGACAGAGGAATAACATTGTGTTAGAGACAAAACGTGAGAATAAAAACAGCCTAAATATGTTTAGAACTCCAAATGAACTACACTCTGTCAATTCTAGTTTTATTATTTAATGTCTCAATTCCAACCGTCCTCCTTTATCTGGGCTTACGGACCAGCTAAAGTGACCCAAAAGAGACACTCTGGACCAGTTACTGAGGTTAGTTATTGATTTATTGGTTTGTTGGTTTAGTTTTTCTCTTCATTTTCTTCAGTTTGGTTTGGTTTTTAACCTTTCGGTCCACTTAGGAGACGACAACAAGTCACAGTAAAACAGGAACATTTACAACCAGAACATTTGTAATTTTCAGTCGACATGAACAATGGAAATGGACCAAAAAGAGACAATAGAGAAAACTGTCAATGTCAATGGGACTGATTTATATTCAGTGATTTGTTTTAGACAAACAACCATATGTGTTTTCACATCAGAGTCTCCAAAAGTCTCCAATAACTGGATTTGACACTAGTGTCTTTTTGGATAAAGAGTCTCTAGATGGGTCTGAAAAATCACAAAATATACCAACAAAGTGTCTAAGTGTGAAACTCTGACTTTTCCATCTACAGACAGACCGTGGGTTTATGTGACTGGGACACAGGAAATCATCTGTTGTCATTTACAGGAAAATGGGTGAGTTTTAGGGTTTGAGGCACTTTACAAAAGATGAGAAAATATTAACAAATTTTAAAGAAGATAAAATTGTTGCTAGGGGCTTTTTAGGGGTAGAATGAAAAGTTGCTAAATCTAGCAACAAAAGGGGCAGATGCATAAACATGAATTTAACCCACAAGCCCAAATTCAACGTCTGGCCCATTCCATTTTTCCCATTCATGTTTCTTTCCACTGATTCTCATATAAGCACAAGCCTCCAAATCAAAGCTGTGCTGTCCTGTGTACTCACATGCACACGGGCTCCGGCAGACCCTCCATGTATTTGCAGTATCCATGGATACAGTATCCCAGGTGGCTGGAGGTGCACGGGTCCAGGGTGGTGCTGAAAGGGGACTCGTACCCGCTGGTGTAGAACGAGTACTCGGGGTTCATGGAGGTCGTGCTTTTGACCTGCTGCCTGTTCCTCTTCTTGCCTTTGCCTTTCCTTTTCCTCCTCTCATCATTATTCATGTGAAACACTGTAAATAGAAAGAAAGTTTCAGAATGACACTTCAGTTTGCTTTATGAAAACTAGAATCGTGGAGTCAGACTCAAGAGTTGGATGGGTTAAAAAAATAAATAAAAGAAATAAACATAAATATCGATATAAATATGAAACATTCAACAACCTTAAAATAAAGACAGTATAAATGTAATAGAAAATACATAACATATTTAATAAAAGTCCATTGTTTGTTCAAGAACTGTAACATTTCAAGGCCAGTGGCTCTTCACTCCTCATTCCTACTGAGATATCACAGTAGAAAAGGACAAATGATGTTGACGTCTTTAACATGTTAAAAAACACAACTTAGATGCTATTTCTGCTGAAGATCAGCAGAGGAGTTCTGTGAAAACTGTAACCATCATTACCAGATGCATTTTTGCACATGAAGAAAAAAAAAAAGTTGCAGTCATCTGATCGCACAATAACTGAACACCATCAGCCATATTTAATTCTTTGTTTTTTTTCTTAACCCTTAAAGGCCCACAACATTTTTTTTGTCTTTCCCAAGTGGTTTATCACCATTTATTATAATATTAACCTTTGCATTTTGCATTTTTCAGTGAAAATCATGTAGATATTCATAAAAGCTCAGAATAAATTCAAAGGTTATTATATCAAATCAAACAAATGTGAAAAAAAAATTACATTGTAAGGAAATCTCTCATTATCTGATCATAAACCCTGTGTCTCCATCCACTGTCATTGATTCAGCTCCATGGGTTTTATTGGTGAATCAATGTTGTAGAAGATGACAGTGTTTCCATGGTGACTATGGAGCCTCTGAACGTCCAAATGGGTCATATCTGATGACCATGAAAAGATGAGAACCTGTATTTTACACCACTTATTTACATGTATTGACAGGATCAGTGGATCAACAGGTATTAAACAGTTTACATCAGTGGATGCTTTGGGGTCTTTAAGGGTTAATGGTCTTCACATATTAACCCTTTCATGCATAGTGGTCACTCCAGTGGACAGTTATTCTCCAGCTGTTCTCTTCTATATTCATGGGTTTTGTTGTTTTAGTTCCATATCAGCCAACACAGCGGACGCTTATGCATCATCCCATACACTATAATTCATACCATTACTGTAACTTTGCTGTTCTTGATAAACCTGATCTGCAGTAACATGTTTGAGTGGAAATCAATTGTTATTTGTTAGAAAAAAAAAGTTGTTTTTTTTTTTTTTTTGCATATTATCTCCATGAAAAGAGTAATAATTAGCATTAGAATGTGCTAAAATGTGAGAAAACATCAGATTTTATTTCATTGTTTTAAAATCAATTTTTGATGTTGGGTTTTAAACATGTTTCTTTACTTCAAAATTAAATGCATGGACATTTTTGTAACTCCATGAAAAAAAAAAACCCAACTTGATCACATTGGGTTTTTTTCATGCCTATGGAGGAATAAAAACACTCAAGAAAGAAAATGTTAACTAAGGTTCTCATAATTAACGTATGAAAGGGTTAAAGTGAATGACAGGAGGTTGAGTGAGTTCCTTTAAAGGGCTTCTTTTTATACTTTTATACTTTTACTTGCTAAATACACTTTTTTGAGAGTTGAAAGTTGTTCTTTGGAGTGTGTTCGACTCCTATAAGTACATTGAAATAACACTGGGCTACAAGTAAAATGCTTCCAGAATAAAAGTAGTGACATTTTACCACATGTGAGTCACTGATAAAGAAAAATCCAGTCCTAAATGCTGGTTGGCTGAAGTTTCCAAGATACACTCCTGGGTCAAAATGTGGAATACAAGAATTAACAACAGAATGGGTTTTACTTCAAAGGAATATTTGTCTCAGAGCTACCAGATCTACTTCAAAACACTGTCTGCACATGACAATACATTCACTTTACAGGTTCTATCTAGTGGAACATTTATAAATCTATTGTATAAATGTACATAAACCAATATATATGTGTAATAACACTTTATCATATTGTTCGAAAACATCAGCAAACCAGCACTTTTAATTTAATTTAATCTCTGAAGCAGATAATTTCTTAAAAAAAAAAAAAAAAAAAAAGTAGACCAGTGTTATTGACATGTATTGATAGGATTAGTGGATCAACAGATATTAAACAGTTTATCAGTAGATGTTTGGGTCTTTCATTCATTCATTCATTTTCTGAACCTGCTTTATCCTAACTAAGGTCATGGGGGTCACTTGGAGCCTATCCCAGCTACATTATGTTTGGGTCTTTAAGGGTTAAATACTGTTCATTAAGGTCACAGAAAAATCAACCGGTAAAGAATGTACAAAAGTACTGGATTATTTCACAGTGTTATTGTACCGTGGTTTTGATTGGCTCCCGCTGAAACATCTTCGTGTTCTTCCACCTCGTCATCATCGCTCAGTGAACTCTGGAGGCCCTCCCCCGAGGACGGACCCCCGGTCACTCCACTCAGTTCAGTGGAATATGTGACCTCTGACCCCTCAGCACTGACAGCAGCGCAGACGACTGGAGGAGAAAAAAAGCATCAATGAAGAAACACATCACCTGAAGCCTAGAAGAGGAGTGGTGCAGTCCAAAGTCCTAGGGAAACAGTGATATGATGAGTTCACTGTCAGTACGTCAAAGAGAATGACTTTATGTCTGCTGAAACTAATCCACAGAGTTAAGTTTGGAGTTGAAGAGTTATGCAGATGTGAAAAACAAAAGTGTAGAACTTTAATGCAAAATATATTTAATATTTGTTAATGTCATATACAGAACAAGTCATATAAATAGTAGATTCTCTTTTATATTTTATATTTCATGTTTCATCCTTGAATGTTTCTGCCTGTTTTTCTGCAATTTGTTTTTTTTTTTGTTTTTTTTGTTTTTTGCTGCTGTTAAGACTAAAGTTTCCTAACAGAGGGGTCAGTAAAGTCATATCTCATCTTACCTTATTTTATCTTATCTCATCTTAATATTACATTTTTACTTATGTAGAATTTTTTTAGTTCAAGAGTTGATTGAACTAAACAAAACTGAAAAAAATCTTAGAGATCAACCAAAACCTTTAGACTGACTGGAGCATATGAGGCTTTATTTAATGCGGGGGTGTCAAAGTCATGTTAGTTCAGGGATCGAATACAGCCCAATATGATCTGATATGTAAAATAATGACATAATAATCTATAAATAATGTCAACTCCAAACTTTTCTCTATATTTTAGAGTGAAAAATGTAAAATTACAGAATGGAAATGTTTACATCTACAAATGTCAATAACATGAACAACTATGAACAAAATAGTCTTATGAAAAATAACAGTTTCATGCCTCTGCTTATCATTTCCACATGTGCATTACAACTTACAGCCCACAGTGGATCTACAAAGAGACAAAGATTTATGAACAGGCAGAATATTGTTAAATCGGGAAAAAAAATAGGGGTTATCATTTATTATAAATTATTATGATCGTATCTTACTGGACTGATCCACTTGAGACTGAATTGGGCTAAACGTGGAACCTGAACTAAAATGATTGTTTGTATTTTCAGTGTAATTTTTGCTTTTCACAAATTCATCCCACAGGCCAGATTGGACTCTTTGGCGGGCCGGTTTTGGCCCACGGGCCGTATGTTTGACACGTATGAGTTAATGCCTTGAAACGTCAGATTCTGATTCTTAATCCCTGTTTGTTATTGATTCAAAGGTAACTAATCAAAAAAACTTTCCACCCATCCATCTTGATATATTGAGAACAATTTGAGCTATTGACAGTGGAACCAGTACAACCAGTCCACTTCCAGAACCTGTGCCATCGCTCACACCAACAGGAACAAAACTGAATCAGATGTGAGTGAAGGTTATTCAAACATTCCAAATATGCTGACCTTTCCACAGCTTCTGGAGCCTCTGTGATTTGACTGAAGCTCCTTTTCAGCAGCCAGAGGCACCACATACTGTATCTGTCACAGATTCTTAGCCTTGAAAATACCTGATTCTGACAAGCCTGGTCTTGCTTCCTTTTCCCTCTGCCTTCGTTTCTTCTCCTTCATTTCACTGATTTACACAGAAATAAAATGCAAGTCCAGACTCACCGAAGCACAGGAGACAGGTGAGAACGAGAGGGTTCATATCCCAGGACGGCAGCGTGGATGTGTGGATGACAGTCCTGCTGAGTGTGTGATCTGACTGAGTGTGTCTGAGTTGCGTGTGTGTATTTATGGAGGAGTGTGTGTCAGTGTGTGTGCTCCCTGACTGATACAGATTGTGCTTTGCTCTCTTTACCTCCACTGGGTGCAGCTTTTATAGACCAACGCCTGCCTCTCAGCTCCCAGGAGAAACAAGGGTTTGTGTGTCTGAGTGAGTGAATGTGTGTGTGTTTGTGTGTTCATGTGTACATCTGTTTCTAAAAAAGTGACAAAATAAAGGTGTGTGTGTAGCTTGTGTGTGTAATGATTAATCTGCCTCGGGCAACACATTCTGCATCTCATGTTTCCTAACATGATAAGGCTTCTGTCTGTGAATAATAAGTGTGTGAGACATAAAACACACTCATGTTTTCTCACTGGTTTCTCCACATCATTAAAATCATTATAACCATTAAAACCATTAAAACCACACCGACAAAAAGAAACACACTTCCTTCTCTTTTACTGCTTCCTTGTGTTTTCCTCTATGGGCTTGAATAAGGTCGTAATTACGGGAGCAATCTCTAAGTGAACACACACACATGCACAAACAGTCCTGCCAAGTGAAAACCTTGGACATCACAAAAAAGGAATTAATTTTACCGATAAAAAAAATAAAATAGTATAAAATAAAAACAACTAGTCAACCATCTTGTCATTAAAAAGTATTTAATTTTAAGAAAATATCTGTATCTTTGTCCACTCAGATATTCCAGATAACACAAAGTTCTGTCCAGTAACACATCAAAGAAACCAAAAACCAAAGGAACAAGATTATTTCTAGAGCTGCAGCTATTGAGGATTTTTGAAATAAATGGACTCTATGCACAGCCCCACTACTTCCTGAACTTCAGGTGGCTCCTTTATTTCCTGTCTTTCATTATTGGACACACCGATTAAACCAGGTGTGTCTGTTACTTCTTGTTGTGACTACTGATTAATCAGGCACACCTGGATTAATCAGTGTGTCCAATAATGAAAGACAGGAAATAAAGGACCCACCTAAAGTTCAGGAAGTAGTGGGGCTGTGCATAGAGTCCATTAATCTATCCATTATTTTTCTTTGATTTGATTCAATTAAACATATGGGACCCCATCACTGCTGAGCCAATCCCACTGTAGATAGAAACTGTTGAGAAACATATAATAGGGACTGTTTTTGTGTGATTATATACTAATGAAAACAGAATCATAAATGTTATCTTCCACTTTTGCAGCTGGATCCTCATAAATCCTTCTAAACCCAACACACTAGTCCTGTATGAATAGTATTGCGAGCTATTTAATTTATTTACAATACAACGTTTTTATGAGCTGAAAACACCGAATAAATAATAAAAAGGAAGTATGTAGTAACAATGTGGACATTTGATTTTGCAATAATGGACGTCACAGTCAGACCTTATTCTCAGCACAAAGACATGACTAATACTGATCATAAAAAGGTTTATGATTTTATGAGATGATACAGATAGGGACAAGGTAAGAAGCACATGAGTAAAACTGAGAATAATCTCACCTGTTATGAGGAGTCAACACATTAACAAGATACAAATACAAATATTGTACTTTGGGAGAGTTTTCACATATCTGTCAACGTTTTAATTTAACTTGCTTCATTTTAACCCAAACACTGGTTTAGATAAGATGAGATGAGATAAGATAAGATAAGATAAGATAAGATAAGATAAGGTAAGGTAAGGTAAGGTAAGGTAAGATAAGGTAAGGTAAGATAAGATAAGATGAGATGAGATGAGATGAGATGAGATGAGATGAGGTGAGGTGAGGTGAGGTGAGGTGAGGTGAGATGAGATGAGATGAGATGAGATAAGGTAAGGTAAGGTAAGGTAAGGTAAGATAAGATAAGATAAGATAAGATAAGATAAGATAAGATAAGATAAGATAAAACAGGCAGAAACACATGCCATATAAAGAGAAAAACAAAATCTGCTATTTATATAAATATTCATTTAGATAAATATAATTTATATATTTACAGTACAGTTGCACATGCACATGGTGTGATATGGGGGGGGGGGGTACAAGGAACTATTGTATTGTTAACTTACCAGGAACTTTAACTTGACCCACAATTTTCAAACACCTTAGCACGTTTCCATTTAAATTACCTGGTAAAAAACTTTCCTTCAGCCTCAAACTTTCCCTGAAAAACGTTCCTGGTTGGAGGCGTGATTTTTAGATTCCTTGGAATTCTTGGGGGTGGAGCTGTGTGCTGAAGAACGCTGATTGGTGGAACACACTTGGAGCTTCTGCCTCGGGCAACACAGAGACAAAGATTTACAAAGACTTACATTTACCCACAATGTTAAAGCCAGTGTGCATCTGCAAACTTCTTTATTCCATTTCTACAAATTTCACATAATTTGTGTTTTAATCATTTGGAAAAAGAAGCAGAAGAAGAGAAGCTACAAGAAGTGGATGGATGATGAGGTCCATTAGCCAAATACACTTTTTTGAGTGTTGAAAGTTGCTCTTTGGAGTGTTTTCGGCTCCTATAAGTACATTGAAATAATACTGGGCTACAAGTAAACTGCTTCCAGAATAAAAGTAGTGACATTTTACCACATGTGAGTCACTGATAAAGAAAATCCAGTCCTAAATGCTGGTCGGCTGAAGTTTCCAAGATACAGTCTTGGGTCAAAATGTGAAATTTGAGAATTACTGAGGGAAAATGGGTTTTACCCATGAAGAAAATTAGTCTAACCAGTTGATTTATCATCATTCATTCTAATATTATCTTCTGTATTTTGCATTTTTCAGTGTAAATCCTGTTTTTTCCTATATTTATTTTGCTGATCATGTAGATGTTCATAAAAGCTCAGAGTAAATTCAAAGTTATTAGATCAAATCAAACAAATGAGGAAAAAATTACTTTTTCAGTCAAATCTCTCATTAACTGATCATAAACCCAGTGTGTCCATCCACTGTCATTGATCCAACTCCATGGGTTTTACTGGTGAATCAATGTTGTTGAAGATGACGGTGTTTTCACGGTAACTATGGAGCCTCTGAACATCCAAATGGGTCATTTCTGATGACCATGAAAAGATGAAGAACTGTATTTTACACCAATTATTTACATGGATTGATAGGATCAGTGGATCAACAGGTATTAAACAGTTTACATCAGTGCATGCTTTTGGGTCTTTCAGGGTTAATGGTCTTCACATATTAAAGTGAATGACAGGAGGTTCAGTGAGTTCCTTTAAAGGGCTTCTTTTTATACTTTGATACTTTTCCACTTTTACTCAAGTACAGATGTTGAATGGTTACTTTAGTTTCACTCAGGTATTTGTACTTGTTCTTGGGTAAAGGCTGTGTGTACTTGTGTGTGTGTGAATGTTACCAAGCGCTGATGGACTGACTTCCACTCACAGGTATTTTTTAATTCTATTTTCTTCAGTGTTTACTGTTCAACAGGTGGCATCACTTATGGAGTGTGGACTGATTTAAAGATGTTACTATGTCTGTACACCGTAACCAAGAGGAGACCTTAAGGCTTGGGTGGGGATGCTGCATGGAAGGGTGTGTTCCTTCTGTTGTGTCTGTGATTGGAGGCCGTCCCATCATTTGTGCTCCAGTGGAATCCCAGTACAAACCTGTTTGATACGCTGGCACTTCTCCATCGCTCAGTCCTTGGGCTCAACCATGAACAGAAACTCCTGACACGTTTTGTTAAGAACAATCCCAGACTAAAAAATTGTTTGGATTATGCGTAATGGCATTAGGGATATGCGATATAAATATGTGGAAAGTGTGACACAAGCCTAGAGAGCAGAACTCATAACAGCCGCCCACTGTAAACACACTGCTGCTGCCTAGTTAACGGCACGAACAATCCAAACTATTCTGACATACTGGTGTATCTCTGGAAAAAACTATCAGTCATCAGACATTTTCTCAGATTAACTTTACTCAGCAGCTCAATTATATGTCTATTTCTGCCCACACACAGCATCAAACCCTGCAAATACAAACAGTATTTGATTAATTACAAAAATTTGTTGCTCAAAATGTATTATTGAAAAACACACAAAGAAGTGGCTTAACCCTTTAACCCCTGATGTGTCTGTGGGGAGCGTTCTGAATGTATGATTTACTTTAAATATTCATAAAAATTCAACCGTTTGCTCAATAGGAAACACATCAAAACGTGCTGATAGAATAGACATTGCACATTCTGTAGACATCTGAGCATGCTCAGTGCACCCCCCACCGCCTGTGGAATGGGGGGTAAAACACAGAGCACTAAGTGACACTGACTTATTATAAAAATAAGTGGTTTGGCCATTCTTCACACTGTTTTCCGTGTTGTTTTTGTGTTTTTACTGTTGTTTACAGTATTGTCATGATTTTCCTTTATTTTCATTCTGTATTTTTACCTAGTTTTGATCATGTAACTGCTTTTTGGAGTTCAACCAGGTGCCAAGAAGCAGCTGGACTGATTTAGAAAAAAAAAACAGCCCCAAAACAAAAACTACTGGGCAGAAACTCAAATTACTGTTGTTGTTCAGTGTGTTCCAGTTCATATTAAACATCCTAAATCTCGTATTGATGTACATTCTGAGTGCCGCATTTAGTCAAAACCTGTCAAACTTCAAATCCTCACTGTCTTCTTCTGGTATTCCACCTTGTTTTGACCCTAAAACACACAGTAAAACAAGAAAAAGGAACACAAGCGCATACTGACAGCAGCTTTAATGACACTTATACAGACGCAAATTGACAGCAGTGAAATAATGTTTAAGGGTTTAAAGGGTTAATGTAGCTTCCACCAACTGTGTTGCTCATTGCATGAGTAATCTACTATTTCTTATGCAATAATTAGGTAATAATAGTTGCATAGAGTAAGCACAAAGCTAAGATTAGAGCAACGTTTCCTGAATTGGAATATGTTTATCCCTAAGCTTTTTAAGGACATAGTCTGAGTGTGTGTTTGTTGTGTGTCTGCATGCAAATGTGTTTTTAAGTACGCCATAAACAGAGTGGACTCCGCAGGTGAGTCCATGTTCATGCTTATTGCTTTTCATTAACATGCCAAAAGATACTTTGGTTAGCTATAAAAACCAGTTCATTGACTTGGATTGAAGCCTTAATGAAGGTCCAGAGGCAAAAAAACATGTTATTGATTAACTGAACACTGACACTGGGCATGTAACCACATACGCACAGGTGACCGTTTAAAGGAACATTAGCATTAAGTGTATTTGGTTAAATTTGGCCAACTGACTTTAGTACTCCTTGGTACTGATTCTATTAAACTGTGAACTCCAGAGAGATGACCACTATTCCAGCAAAAGATGTTCCCTCATTTGGCATTTTGATGATAATGGCGGAGGACATTCTTTAACCTGTCAGTTCCACCCCCCACCCCCTTGGTTATAGCACATGAGTTATGGAAGCACAAAAAAACACCAGTGGCAAAACCTGCACTTACTCAAATGACCATTTGAGGACACAAGGATAAAGGACACAAGGATAAAAGATACAAAGATAAAGAAAAACAAAAAACCCACAGCTACATACACAGGGATAAAAACATAAAAGTAAATGGTTTTAAAACCCACCCTTAACTAAATGCCTGTCTAAAAAAGAGGGTCTTCAGTTGCTTTTTAAAGACTCAAGTGAGTTTAAGCCATAAAGACCCAAACAGCCACTGGCAAACTGAATCATCTACTGATCTAAAATGTTTAATACCGGTTGATCCACTAAAACATGTAAATAATTCATATAAAATGCAGTTTCTCAGTTTTTCAATAGCATTGTATGTGTCTTTTTTGGATGTTCAGAGGCTCCGTAGTTACTGTGAAAACACCGTCATCTTCTACATCATTGATTCACTAGTAAAACCCATGGAGTTGGATCAATGACAGTGGATGGACACACTGGGTTTATGTTCAGTTAATGAGAGATTTTATAGGAAAAGTCACATTTTCTTCAGTTTTCTCTGTTTCTGATATAATAACCCTCCACTTAAATGTGAGCTTTTAAGAGCATCTAGATGATCAGTAAATTAAATATAGGCAAGGAAGAGCTTTTTTTTTTTTTTTTGCATTTATCTGAGGTCATATTAGGTACATGCTGGGGGGAAATATGTCAAAATTTCACATTTATTATTGGGTCTAAAAAGCTGGCAAAGTGACAGATACCAAAATGAACCCAGTTTCATTGAAAGACCTAAATACCAGGGGAGGTCCCATTCAGAGGAGATGTTATTATTATTATTATTATCATTATTATTATTATTATTATGGGCGACATGGTGGTGCAGTGGTTAGCACTCGTGCCTCACAGCAAGAAGGTCCTGGGTTTGATTCCATCACCAGTCGACGGGGGTGGGACCTTTCTGTGTGGAGTTTGCATGTTCTCCCCGTGTCTGCGTGGGTTCTCTCCGGGTACTCCGGCTTCCTCCCACCATCCAAAGACATGCACTGATAGGTTAATTGGTTAACCTAAATTGCCCATAGGTGTGAGAGTGATTGTTTGTCTCTATATGTTCAGCCCTACGATGAACTGGCGACCTGTCCAGGGTGTACCCCGCCTTCGCCCCTATGTAGCTGGGATAGGCTTCAAGCGACCCCCCGTGACCCTAGTGAGAATAAAGCGCGTTCAGAAAATGAATGAATGAACATTATTATTATTATTATTATTATTATTATTATTATTATTATTATTATTATTATTATAGGCATTACTGATTCAATTCAATTTAATTCTGTTTTCAGCATGTGGCATGATACAGTGTGTATCTGTAAACCAGTTTATCTCATCAGCTGATTCACACTGAACACTTCAAATATGACATGCATTTATTTTTATTCATATTCATCGGTCCAGGTATACATAAAGTACATATATTATACATATGTTGTTACAGCAGTCATACATCTGGTTTTGTTCCATATGCTGGTAAAAAAGAAACATGTTTCTCACAGGAGCTGATCTGAACAAATAAAAGAAGAAATGCAAAAACTGTCCAGATATGAGAAGTATGTGAAGACCCTCAGCTGAGACCTTCACCAGGAACAACAAAACATAGACAAATTCCAAGTTAAAAAAAAAAAACAAAAAACCTCTCAATCATCCTCTGACTCCCAGCCTTGTGATCTCCATTTTTGATGTTCCTGAAAACGTTGGTTGTTTCACTAACAGAGAAATAAACCTCATTGCTTTTGCTTCCCTTGTGGCTCACAGATGTATTTTACTCCATTGGAAAGACTCAAAACCTCCTCCATCTAACTTTTGGTTGACAGACCTAATGTATTTTTTTTACTTAGAGAAAATTAAATACAGTTTAAGAAAACACCTGAGGTCCTTTTCTCTCCTTTGTTAACTCTATCCAGTCTTTGAACAACCAATCAGACGGTTTCATGGAGCAAGCTTGGACTATTCCTTTCATGACCAAGGTGATCATTAATATCGCTAAGATGTATTTTTTTACTTTTATAACACATGCTCTGTACCTATAATAAGGTTTTATTTTATTTAATGCATATATGTATGTATATATGTATATGTGTGTATATATGTATTTTTATTTATTATTTTTAATTATTTATTTCTAAGCTATTATTTTTATTTCATTCATTTTTTTTTTATTTGTGTATGGTTATCTATATAAGTATTCACATTTTCATTTTCATCAGTATTTTTGTGTTTTAATTTTTGATATTTGAAATGCCCAATGTGTTATTTTGTTCATCTGTTCATTTATGTTTATAAAAAAAAAAAAAAAAAGTTTATCATTCCTGTCTTATATATTGCTTTGGTTTATAAGTTTGAAGGATACTCAATAAAAATACATGTGAAAAAAACAAAAAAAAACACACACAAAAAACAACAACAACAAAAAAAAGCTTATTCGTGCAAGAGCAAAATAAATTCAAGTTGTATTGTTTTTTTTTGCAGCAGTAACAGAGCTTTAAAACGTGTCAGTGTATATAGTTATACTGCAGTGTACAATAAATTAGAAAATAATAGTATTTCTGGCTGAACTGTCATGCACAATGGTGACAATGATAATTATGGTTCTATTTACACTTTTTTTTTTTAATCATACTGCAGGTACAAAAGGCAGGAAATGCAACAATAAATAAAAGCTAAACCGGAAAACAACAACAAAAAAAAAAAAAAACTACCAAAGAAAGGGGAGAAATGGAGAAAAGCAACAAACCAGAGGATTAGAAAGTGGATAATCTGACTTTAGGAAATGATTCAGAAACACAGAGACAACTGTACTGAATGTAGCACAACTAGTTCAATGAAATAACTCTAACAATTCAGAAATGTTGAAGGTATGTCAGGACTAAAGCCACTGTTGTGTGTAGGCGTCGTATTCTGCTCCACTATTGTCCTTTCTATTCAAACACCAAAGGAACAGGCGCTGAAACTTAAGAACAGCTGCAACTACAAACAATCAGCCCTCACACAAAGCAGTTTTCTGTCCAGTTAAATGTGTTTGTGCAGATCTGCTGCTGCTTCCTGTGGATGAAGCCTGGGTGACTCTAAATGCTCTGGACTCCTTTATAACCCTGGTTCTTCTGTTGACGAGGGAATCTGCTTTTCTTATACCTGTGAAGACAATATTTTAATAATGCGTTCATGACACTTCACAAACACATAAAAACAAGGTCAAAATCACATGACTGCATGTTGTACAGGTCTTAGACGGAGCCCTATAAAGAGAGTTACGACACACTTTGATGTCATGTGGTTCATGTAAGCCTGAGTAGTTCCAAATGAACTGTTACGCTGTCATGTTATTCAATGGGAGATGCAGCAGTGAGCATGGAAAATCTGAAAATAAACCACACACAGCTGTTGTGTCACTACTGTGTGTACTGTTGTGTGTCTTATACTTTTGAGTAGTGGGGTTGACCACTGAAAGGACTGACTTTATTACTTTGAAAACTTAAATTTTGGGGGGACAGGTTCGTGTTAACTTGGGTAGGCTACTTACGTGAGAGGCGCTAACTTTACAAGTTCATTCATTCTGCAGTTGTACTGTACTGGTAAGGAGATGGACAATTTACCATTTTTAAGTTTTACTATTATAGGACTGAGGTAAACCCACTGAGAAAAACATTTGTACTAACGTTACCTTATCTTAAAAACGCTATAATTTGTGGTTATAGTGGTTAAATCTCAACAGCTGGACAAGTCAAGCTAGCAAACTAAAGGGCAACAGCTGAAAATCCAACATAACAGTTGTTTAAGATATAAATTTATACAAACGCTAACACAAGAAAACAGAATTTATAACATAAATGTCTGCTAATACAAGAGATACACTTGGTAATTTGAAAGATAATGATATTTTATTAACTTAGCGCTGGAATTGCTAGATCAGCTGCAATAGATATGAATGTGTTCTGACATTGCCACACTCAATGTAGGAACTGTCAGCCCCTCCATAACCCGGAAGTAGGTCCATATTTTGTCCGCCATTTTTTACTACGGGAGTTTATGGAAGTGTCAACAACTCTGATATATAACGAAGACTCTGGTCTTAGACAGAGGCCTCAATACTACGATCACACACTTTACAAAAGCATCAATATTTTTTGAAACCTTATCACCCTCACTCTGCTACCTAGGCCACACATCTACAATAAACTTACCCACAGCAAACAACAAACTGCTGGTAATAGCCATAACCATTGCTAAAAAGACTATCCTCAAGAACTGGAAATCCAAAAACAACACAAGCGTCACACAATGGAAGAACTCACTCAATGAATACATCTCAGAACCAGAACCCCCTTCATCTGGTCCCCCCCTTTGTTTATTTTCTATTGTCTTAACTTTTGTTTTTCTCTCTTTATACACTTTTTACCCCCATACTTCTCTGCTTTTTTAAATTGATTTCCTACCCCCCCCCCCCACCCATTTTTACCTCCACCAAGGAGGTTATGTTTTTGCCAGTGTTGGTTTGTCTGTCTGTCTGTCTGTCTGTATGTAAGATAACTCCAAAAGTTATAAACGGATTTGGATGAAACTACTGGCACAAGGAACAAATGATTAAATTTTGGTGGTGATGGGGGGGGCACTGATCTGCCTTGGCTGAGGTCTGCACTCTCCAAGTGCTTTTCTAGTTTTTTTTATAGGTTATTTACTAATGTATTTTTGTTCATTATGATTTCTGTTAATATCATCATTATTATTATCACTGTTGTTGATGAAAATGATTTTTTGTGGTTAATTTTCATTTGTTGTTATTACCAATTCCTTTCATATCTCTCTCTCTCTCTCCCTCACACACACACCAATGTATAACAATAAATATGAAATTAGTATCTGTTTTTGTTTTGTCTTATTTTTTCAACATGTTTTGTTATGGGCTGCAGGCGGCTGCACGAACCTCCCTACAGCCGCAGCACGAGCCTCCGTTTCCCACAATGCACACCGCAACAAAAAAATTCCGAAGATGCCTGAGTTACCTCCCGGCTCTGAATGTAAACACACGGGATTTGTTTATGGTGGATGGCACTTCGAAATTGTTCACCATAATATAAGAGATTCAGGTGAGTAATCACAGAAATATTTACAGATTCCTGATACTTAGGCGATGACTGAGGTTTTACAGATTTCATGAAAAATTCATCACGAAAGTCTCCCGCACCTTTAAATAAAGGACGTCAAACTCATATTAGTTCTGGTTCCACATACAGACTAATGTGATCTCAAACGGACTGAACCAGTAAAATAACAACATAACAACCTACTCATAATGACAACTTTTTGTTTTTGTTTGTTTTTCTCTGTATTTTGTGCAAAAAAGTAAACTTACATTATGAAAATGTTTACAACTACAAACTGTCCTTAACACAAACAACCATGAACAACCTGAAATTTAAGAAGAATAAGTACAATTTTAACAATATTGTGTCTCAGATTATCATTTACACATGTGCATTACAGATCAGAGCTACAAAGGTATAAAACATTTAGTAACAGACAGAATATTGTTGAAATTCCATTTCTCTTAAGACATTTCATGTTGTTCTTATTTTTTCAGGTTATTACCTCCGCCAAGGAGGTTATGTTTTTGCCAGGGTTTGTTTGTTTGTTTGTCTGTCTGTTTGTTTGTTTGTCTGTCCGTTAGTGTGCAACATAACTCAAAAAGTTATGGACAGATTTGGATGAAATTTTCAGGGTTTGTTGGAAATGGGATAAGGAAGAAATGATTAAATTTTGGTGGTGATCGGGGGGGGGGGGGGGGGGCACTGATCAGCCTTGGCGGAGGTCTGCGCTCTCCGAGTGCTTCTAGTTCACATTTTTTGTGAAAGGATAGTTTGTAAATGTAAATATTTTCATGTAATTTTACTTTTTTACACTAAAACAAAGACAAAAAATTTGTAGTTGTCATTACTTCTAGGTTATTCTGATAGTATTTTACTGGTCTGACCCACTTGAGATTGCATTGGTCTGGATGTGGAACCTGAGCTAACATGATTTTGACACCATTAATTACTATTATTATTATTGGGGGGAGCTGTGGCCCAGAGGGCTGGAGAGTTGGCTTGTAATCGAAGGGTCACCAGTTCAGTTCCATGGACTGGCAGAAAAAGTTGTTGGCTGATGTGCCCTTAAGCAAGGCACATAACCCCCCATTTGCTCCGCGGGTGCCTGCTATGGCAAGCCCGCTCCTAGTTTGCAGTGTGTGGTGTGTTCCTGCATGTTCTAGAGCTGGGTTAAAAGCAGAGGTTGAATTTCAGTGTGTGGTAAAATGCACCGTATACTGACAATAAAGGATCTTAATCTAATTCATATCTTTGCGCAAATCCACAAATTCACCCCCAGGCTGGATTGGACCCTTTAGAGGGCCAGTTTTGGCCCACAGGCCGTATGTTTGACATCCTTGCTTTAAATGGTCTTAAACATAGTGATTGGTGCCTTCATTAAAAATTTGGGATAATTCACAGTACATGTAAATCTCATGTGATCCAGAACAGAATGTTGGAATCTGACAGGAGCGTCACTATTTTATGGTGGTAGACCAGAGAGCAAGGTTATTATCGTTAACGAAAACGAACGAAATGACGAAAACTAAAATTGAAAAAAACATTTTCGTTAACTGAAATAAATAAAAACTCTAATTAAAAGAAAAAAAACGATAACTAACTGAAACTGTATTGTGAGCTTACAAAACTAACTAAAACGTATAAAAATTATGGATACAATTCCCTTCGTTTTCGTCTCTGTCAATGTCGGATTGATATGAAATTAATTTATTTCACTTCAGCAGTTTGAGCTGGTGACACCATACGACACTTCACAGTCTGTCATGTCTGGTCATTTGTGGTTTCCAGTCGTCTTCTGGTCCCCACTCTACCTGGAACATACAGACTAAAGCTGGGACACAGCAGCACAGTCCTGTCTGGGGTTTACTGTAGTGATACATGGGTCGGGTTTTTTTTTTTTTTTTTGGCGTACCGTGTGTGTGCGCGTGAGTGACAGACAGAGCTGAGCTAAAGGACAGTCAGTGTTGAACTAGCATCCAGGTTAAAACTGGAGAGTTTATCACCATGAAAAGGCCTTCCAAGCCCTGAACTGCACAGTTTAGAAGAGGAGAAAAGAGGAGGATGAAAACTAATCCAATTACAGAGGTATGGAACCTGTTAGAATGTTCAAAAACGTTTGATGTTACTAGCTACAGCTAGCTGAACTGAACTGAAGCAAAGTTAGCTAATAATGGAACTGGAGATGATTAAGATATGAGAGATCTGCTAAGGTGTGGTTGACTGATGAGGAACTGGGTTATATATGTTTATAAGTGGTTTGTATATGTTTCTGTCTGCTTTAACTGCTGGTTAGCTGGTTTATAATAGGTTCCTATCTGGTTTAACTGCTGGTTAGCTGGTTTATATATGTTTCTATCTGCTTTAACTGCTGGTTAGCTGGTTTATATATGTTTCTGTCTGCTTTAACTGCTGGTTAGCTGGTTTATAATAGGTTCCTATCTGGTTTAACTGCTGGTTAGCTGGTTTATATATGTTTCTATCTGCTTTAAATGCTGGTTAGCTGGTTTATATATGTTTCTGTCTGCTTTAACTGCTGGTTAGCTGGTTTATAATATGTTCCTATCTGCTTTAACTGCTGGTTAGCTGGTTTATATATGTTTCTATCTGCTTTAACTGCTGGTTAGCTGGTTTGTATATGTTTCTATCTGCTTTAACTGCTGGTTAGCTGGTTTATATATGTTTCTGTCTGCTTTAACTGCTGGTTAGCTGGTTTATAATAGGCTCCTATCTGGTTTAACTGCTGGTTAGCTGGTTTATATATGTTTCTATCTGCTTTAAATGCTGGTTAGCTGGTTTATATATGTTTCTGTCTGCTTTAACTGCTGGTTAGCTGGTTTATAATATGTTCCTATCTGCTTTAACTGCTGGTTAGCTGGTTTATATATGTTTCTATCTGCTTTAACTGCTGGTTAGCTGGTTTATATATGTTTCTATCTGCTTTAACTGCTGGTTAGCTGGTTTATATATGTTTCTATCTGCTTTAACTGCTGGCTGCTTTGTGCATCTCCTCTCATGCTTTGCACATCTTCGCATTGTTTCACGTAAGTGACGTTGAGTATGGATTGCACCCCACCTCAACCTGCTATAGGGAATTTATACATTGTACGGTACATTGTGTCTCTGCTCAGTCCATGAGCCGCCCTAACCCGACCCCCAAATAAAGTGTCCAGGGTAACACATATCCACGCCTCACTAATTTCTTTGAATAGGATGATGAGGAAGATAAAATATATGAAATAACTAAAACTAATACTAAAACTAAACTAAACTAAACTAAACTAAAACTAAGCATTCAGAAAAAAACGATAACTAATAAAAACTAACAAACCTGCTCTAAAAACTAATTAAAACTAACTGAATAAGAGAAAAAAAAAGTCAAAACTAATTAAAACTAAACTATAATTAAAAATCCAAAACTATTATAACCTTGCCAGAGAGCAAAAAAATACAATTATACAAACACACGGAAAATAAGATATATAATGTCAAACACGTTTTTAGATACATGACTTATTGTGCTTTTTCCTGTTAAACATCAATGCTGAGTAAACTGTAAGTGTGTTACAAGGCCCCTGGTGCTAAAGTGCGCCCCCCAGTGACATAATAAATAATGTCACTGAGCTGTTGTTCAGCTGGATTTGCTGCTTAAGAAAATCTGGTAGAATGTGTCATTATTCAGAAAAACCAAAGGTTTTTTCACTGGGCGTTCAGGGTATTTATGGTCCTTTAACATGTCGTGATAATGTTGGCTGTGTGTTTGAAGGTCCACAGACACTGATCATAATGGTCCTCTGGGGTTTAACCTGCCTCCACATGAAACAGGATGTTGTGACAGACTTTACATCATGACCTCAAACCCAGGGAAGACCTGCAGGTTTCACATGATGACAGAGGTTGAATCACCACAGCGTCTCTGATGACACATTATCAGATTTATTTATGGTTCCAAGCACCACATCCACACCAGAAACATGTCAAGAATGTCTGTAATGGTATTTGTCTTTTGAGGACTCCTGTAGGATGGAGTAGGACTGAACCTAAGGATAGACTTGGGTCCAATCCCAGTTCACCCCTTGGCCCTCCCCCTTACCCCTCCCCCTTGGCCCTTGCACTTGGCACTACCCCTTGAAACAAAGTTGCAAGAGGTATTAAATGGCCGATCAAATTCTTAAGTTATTTACGAAGAAAATACGTACATTTGTGTGTTTCTTTCATCACTGCTGCACTTTTTTGCTGTGTTTACCTCCATCTTGTTAAGGATTCGAACAGAATTATGGGAGATGTCTCATACCCCTTTGTTTGTCGTGTGGTCCTGAAAAATCTCCATTTTGAGCCCTTCCCCTCTGACTCATCGATAATCGGGACACCCCTAATCCTTCACATGAACGGACAAAATGGAGGGGCAGGGGCGCCACTACCAGTCGTGGGCCCCATGAAAAGTAAATGTTGTGGACCCTTCATAAAATTCAGTATCTTGTTGATCTGTTGGGGGGGACATGTAGGTGGGAGTGCGGTTCATACACACCATTACTTATGCTAGCGTGAAACAAAACTTAGCATACTTTCAATGTCTGACTCCTGACTTCTACGCCTCTCTTATGCAACGGATCTTAGATGAAATTTTCACAACTTCTAGCCTGTATCCTCTGAGCCCCCTCCACTGCTTTATGGGCCCCCTGCAAATGCTGGATCCCATGAATTTGTCATGTTTACCCCCCCTTATTGATGCCCCAGGGTAGGGGTAAGGGGGAGGGCCAAGGTGACAAAGTGACAATAAAAGAAGTTTGAATATTTGTAATTAAATGTCCCAGAATTCCTTGGGACACCCATCTGATGAGTAAATACAGAAATTGCATGAAAGGAGATTACTAGCTAAAATTTTAAGAGAATCTGAAGCAATCTTTCAAAAAGTGATCAAACCAAAAATGTGAAGTATATGTGTTTCCATGTGGATCTAATAAACACAGTAGAAGAAGCAACTCATTCTGCTGTTGTTTCCATCTAAAGCGGCTGTGATGCGTGAGGAATAATTCAGTCTCAGTCGTCTCCATCTGTGGTTCCAGATGTTTTTTCAGTCACATGACTTCACGGGAGCTACATCACCATTTATTTCCAAAAGGTGTTTCTATTCCTCCAATATATATTTCATTGAAAAACAGCACAAACAACTTCAAGCGGGGAAAAAAAAAAAAAAAAAAAAATTTAAAACATTTTTTATTTGACAAATTTCTAAATGTATATTTATATGTTTATGGAAACAGACAAAAGTTAGATTTATGAAATGTTTAGAACATGAATGAACCACAGTGGTCCCAACAGGGCAGACGGTGAAAACATCTGTCAGAGGAATCTACAGAATTATTAGGAACTCAGTGTCAACTTATATCTGCACTATATTTAAAGGACTATTTAATTTCTTATTTATTTAAATTTGACCAGGACAATAGCCTTAATGACAGACATAGCAATTTTTAAATTTTAGACGATAATATATACGAATAATCATTGACAGGACATGTTTTTATTTGTTTTTCTCCTTTGTTTTTTACTGTTTTGCCTCTAAACTCTGGCACATCAGCAGTTAGTGGGTTCAGCCCACAGTTTACATCAATGAATCATTTAGTATCCACGATGACGCAACATCAGAGACACAGTTCAGCCGCTGGTGACGCAGGACAGACAATTTAATAACTGGGTGACGGTGAATTGGACTTTAGCATTAATGAGATAAAAGTAGAGCTGCAGTCTGACACATATGAGCTGAGACCAAACATGGAGCTCATACAACAGATGAGCATCGGAGTAACTGATAGAACAGTAGCAGGAACAGGGAAACATGTAGTCGATACTGGAGCTGAAGCCATTAATCCACTGATTAACTGACTAACTTGAATCCATTAAAAAAAATTATTCCATTACAGTTTTCCTAAATTGAAGCTTCGTTTCCTTAATTTCCCTGCAGTTGAACATGCTGTTGTCATTGGACTGGTTTGTTATTGTTTATATCCATAGATATTTTTATTTATCCTTTGAATTTTATACTTTTTGTGGTTCTGGAATACAGGATTTTTACTTTTACATTTTTACTTTTTTTTTTCTCCTATTCAAATAATCATTTTATCAAATTGAATCAAAGTAAATTATTGATACATTAGTCGATTACAAAAACAGTCGATAGCTGCAGCTCTAGTTAATACCAATATCTGACAATAGGCTGGTGAATGTCTATTTTTAAAACAGGTTTCAAAATTTCATTCATAAAATAGGGTGAAATGTTCACATATATGCGCCCCCCCCCCCCCCCCCCTGCCAGGGACACAAAGGGGAGGTAATCACATGCAAGGAAAAACAGTTAAATATTTCTATCATTTCTTTGGGAGCATCTTAACAATGGTGATGACATTCAGTAAGGGCCTGTATGGATCAAGGACAAACAAAACTGTTGGGGCCTAAAAGTAGTTTCATCTTAATTCACTGACTGCATTTATTGTTATTATAGTGCTTCAGAGAGATGGATATACTTTATCGATTCCAAATTGGGAAATCACAATTTAAAGCAGTGGGATTCAAACCTACACCTCTGAAGAGACTGGAGCCTTAATCCAGCCCCTTAGACCGCTCAGCCACAGTACCAATATGAGCACACCTTCAAATTTATTTATTTTATTTTACGTGTTTTGTCTTGATGAAGAAGCGCTGATCATTCAGTCAATGTCGTCACTGGTAACTCACACCCAGACTGTTGTATACACACACACACACACACACACACACACACACCCTTACCATTTGCAGCAGAAGTAGAGGGTTCCGGCCAGGCCTATGATCAGCAGTGTGACACACACCACGGTGACAGCCAGCTGCTCCTCTCCCATTGGCTGGAACACCAGCTGTGGTTGTTCACACCTGTTGCCGTGGAAACCCAGCTCACACCTGGAAAACACACAGACACCAGTCAATCCTGATCACACACACAGTTAATACAGGAGTGAAGAGCAGCGTACCTGCAGTGGTTCTCATTGACGTCCACCAGGAACATGCACTGGCCGTGGTTCAGGCAGTAGTTGTCAAACGATTTGTCACAGTTCTGTGTTGACCTCTTGGCCACATGGGGGTGTAGTTCTCCCTGTCCTGAGTCACCAGTAGCATAACAATAACACACAAACAGTACTTGGTCATTTTCACTCATCTGATAGGCCTCAGGAATGAGTGGATATCTGTTTAAACTCATTTTTTTAACCCTTAAACAGCGACTGGCAAACAAGAGCATCTACTGATGTAACTGTTTAATACCTGTTGATTCACTAATTCGATCAATACATGGAAATAATTGGTGCAAAATGCAGTTTGTCGTAGTAAATGTGGAAACACTATGTTCGGATGATCACACTGAAGTCCACTGCTTTATGTGTTCAAAACTGTATGGAAATAAAAGTTACAACATTGGCTATGATTAATTAAATGATGCCAAAATGAATGCATGCCATAATGCCCGCTAAAGGCTAAATAACACTGAGGCTTTATGAAAAGTCATTGCTCTGCCAGTGGGACTGTACAGTGCAATGTTATTTATTGTTTATTCCAATGGGCAATGTTTGATTGTTGTTGTTAATTAAGTAATATAAGTCATATAAAGGTCATTATTATTATTATTATTATTATTATTATTATTATTATTATTACTCAGATGCTTATATTACTTACTGTTTACTTTATACATACTTATATTTCGTTATGACTGCTACTACTGTGATTACCTTATGATTGTTATTATTAATTCTGTTACTATAAAATTATACATTTGTTACATAATTATTTATTTTATTATTATTATTGTTATTATTATTATTATTATTATCATTATTATTATTATTATTATTATTATTATTATTATTATTAGTTTATTATTTATTATTATTAGTAATTCTAATGTGCAATTACCTGTTTTTTTTTACTACTGTATTTATAGTTGTTATTATTAATATTTTCTTTTCCTTTTTGTCTTCTTATATGTGTACATTCAGTGTTTGTGCTGCTACTTCAACCTTAATTTCCAGAGGGTTCTGCCCAAGAGACCAGTAAAGTTCTAATATAATGTAAAATGTGCATGTGTACATATTGTACATTAAACATGTATTTTGTACGGACTAGACTGGTTCTCAGTGTACTGACTATATGATATATCTTATACATATCTGTATTTTTACAGTGTGAGCGGTGAATACCTGCAGGTAGAGAAGTGTCTGTGTTCACTTTAGAGGAGACACTCCTGGTGAGAACATAAGGCCAGAGCAGCAGCACACCTGTGGAACACAGAATCACTGTCTGATTAAGAACACTGTCATCATGACAGATCTCTGTAAACTGATGATACACGTGTGTGCAGTAAACACACACAGAGACCACAGGTTAAATTAGTGGTGATATAATAAATAGTATATGACAATTCTTTTATTGTACAAATATTTGATGACATTTCTCCCAAATTGCACATAAAATATAGCATTTAGGCCATTTATTCTGTTTAGAAGAGTTCATAAATCAGTTTTTGTTGGAATAGGTTCATGTGTCTTAGCATGCTCTACAGTATTCTGTCACTTTGCTTTTTGTGCCACTCCTGGTACAAATATGCAGCCACTCGGCTTTGTTTGACGGTTGATATCCATCCATCTATCTCTTGATTGCGTTCCATTCCAAAATTAACCAGGTTTTTCATGACATAATCTTCAGAGGTCCCTTTTTCATTTTTTGCAAATTTATCCTCTCTAGACACAGAAGTTTAAAGTCTATATTTGAGATACTCACATGCTGAAACTGTTTTTTTTTTTTTTTTCCAAACTACTAATCAATCACATAAACTGAATAGCCAAAAATAAATATAGGTTTTTAGAATGTTTGACAATAAGAACATCTGCATCCTAAACCGATGCATATTTGAGATATTAAAGTTTTCTCCTGTTTTTAGAGTAAACTACACCAGTAGGATATGATGTGGTGTGGCTGGTGTTGCCTGCCTGTACCAGCCTGCACATATTTTGAACATAAGGCATCTGCAGACGCCCACATTCCTGCAGGCAGGACAGGGAAACATGAACCTGGACGCAATGTGCTTCTGGTTATAACTATAAATCTGGTCATTCATGTTATAAATGCACAGAGACTGTGTCCACTATGGCCTCATGTGGAGCTGTGCAGAGTGCACAAACCTGAAACTGGAACACTGATAATGCCACTTTTCTCTATTACTAATTACTCATCATTTATCATTAGCTGACTCACTGATGCACATGGATCAAAGTGTTCCACGTACACTCCCTGTATTAATGCCAATACTTTGAACAATCTGCACATAACATGGAGGTTTGACTCTGTAACGTGACATTTTAATATGTAAAACTTAGTTTGTAAACGTTTACTCTGCTTTGGCTGCTGAATATGATGCAAGAGCTGTAAAAACTGCTAGCATGATGCCAATAACAGGTCAAAACAGAAACAGAGAGGAATAAAAGCTGGATGATAGTCCAAAAGTTGAACTGGGATAGCTGTGAAATTATATTAAATAAAAAAAAATAAAAATAAAACAAACAAATATTTGTAAAACTTGTGTCAAGCTAACAGTAGTGAATGCTAATGCTTTAGCTCTAAAAGTAATGTTTCCTCTAAAATAGAGGTACCAAGGAAACTGAGCTAGCATTGAAAAAAAAGGTAGCTTCGAAGAGTTAACTGAAAAATGATTTTATCTTTATTTTTAATGATTTTATCCGCTCGTCTGGGGAACGTTGTCTGGTGGTCCCCAGACCTTGTACAAGACAATCCAGGCTCTTTTCATGGGTCGTTCCACGTTGGTGGAACGCTCTACCAAGTACTATGAGAACAGAGGCATCCCTGCCTATCTTCGAGAGGCTCCAGAAGACCCAGCTCTTCCGAGAGCACCTCCTGTCCTAGCACTGGCAGACATTCCATTTTAAATATTTTAATAAAGTTCTTTCCAGGCTTATCACAGATTTTCCCAGGATTATCTCTGGACCTGCTGGGGTGGTCCTGCCTCTCTCCTGCCTTCATCATCATCACACACCTATCCTCAGCTGCCTCCATGTGTCTGCCCCTACTCCCCCCTTCTCCCCCAGTCTCTATCTCTATCACTCTATCTTTCTCTCTTTCTTTACCCTCTCTCTCTAACCCCAGCTGGTCAAGGCAGACGTCCATCCTCCAGGAGTCTGGGTCTGCTCCAGGTTTCTGCTGTTAAAGGGAAGTTTTTCCTCGCTACTGTCACCAGTCACAAGTGTTTGCTCCTGGAGGATTCTGTTGGGTTTCTGTAAATTGGCTTAGAGTCTGGTTTTGACCAACTCTATATATAAAGTGTCATGAGATAACTTTTTTGTTGCGATCTGACGCTATATAAATAAAATTTGATTGATTGAGTGATTTAATTGGTTTTCCCCTGTAAGTCGCTTTGGAAAAAAGCGTGTGCCAAATGCATAAACATAAACATAAACATCTTAGAAATGGCTTTAACTTTGAAGTACAGTTAGCTAAAAATGAAGTTAAGGAGTAGATTTAGCAAATGTTAATGTACGACTGGCTCTAAACAAACATCCCATAAGCACACAAACACATGAGGAACTAATACTGTATCCTGAGCCTTTAAATTGTTAGTGGTACCCAACAGTTTACTTTAACTTAAAGTGATAGCAGTTTATTATATGACTTTTATAGTGAGGTTTAGCCTAACCAGCAATCCAACAGCAGTAAAATGCAGCTGGAATCTTACTTTGTATCATAAATCTTCTGTTCATCATTTATTGGCAGCATCCTGCGTCCCTCAGGCTCTGGGATGAGCACAAACGTCTGCTCATTAACGCAGGTATGTGGCTCTTTTTATCACACTCCAAATCTTCCACTCAGGGAGGCTTAAGACCCACAAAAACACTCTTCATATGTGGCCATGACTGATCATCAGACCCTAAGACTGACATTTTGATGTGTAAAACATTTTCATTAAACATTCCCCTCAAATAAAACTATTGGATTAGAGAATATACTTGAAGATATTATTTTAAGTCTTTTTTCATTTGATGGTTCTGTTATATTTGTATCTGATCTTAAAGAGCCTCCAGGTTTATACTTCTGTGGATGCAAACTGTGACCTAACGATACCTTAATGTACATGTACTGAACAGGCTTTTTATTCCTAGACTAAGTAGATCAAATTAGCTCCACATCCAACAGTAAATCATAAAACCTCTAACCAATGCTTTAACAAACTTTACTGTAAACTAACATACTGATAATGCCAGGGAAGACTCTTATATTTGCAAACCATGTATTGTTTTACAACATTTTACTGATATCACTTAAGTAGTTATAAACAGTACAGTTTGACTGCAGGAAAAGAAGAGTCATTTATATGTAGCTCAGCGGATTGGGCAGAAATGGAGGAACAGGGTGTGTAAAAAAAACACAGGGTGTGTAATATTCCAGTGGGCGTGAAAGCGGCATGAGTTGTGGAATGTATTGTCCTGTTCATTACACAAACAACATTTAACAGCTTAGAACATTCATTCAGCCATGTACAAATGTGCAAAAATAGTTTAGAAATAAATAATTAAATCATGAAAATAATAAATAATAGGGGAAAATAATACAATTCTAATCACTTTTCAGTGACGAATTACAAATTAAGTCAAAATTGATACAAGATGGAGATGACTAGGTATAAAAGTGAGATTAGTTAGATTATGCACGGCGCAGTATGGACGTCTCTGATTGGTCAACGTGATGCACTTTTCCACCAATAGAAATGCAGTGATACCCGTTTTTACCGTCTCTTTCCCAGAACCAAACGTAATGACACTATTGCTAAAAATGATGTTTTATTGTGTCTCATAACTTTGGTTTTCCATGTGTTTTCAACATGACTGACTTCACAGTATTAGTTCAACATCTGCACTTTCCACACAAACTGAAACAGAGTTTCAGCGAGGCTCCGTCTTGCTGCCACGTCATCATAAATTGCACATGTCACCAGGACGCGCCAACGCGTCCAGGGACCCTCTAGGGTTAACTGATGATTTGCTTAATTTTTGCAAAAAAATAGATGGATTAAGCCAAAATTAGGTTGTGACAAGATAAGAAAACAATATGCTGATAATAAGCACGGCTTTGAGCTGAGCAAGCCATGCACCATTTTTTTGGCTGTGCTTTTCAAAAATTAATCGTGCAAATCACGGGTGCACAGCTCACTGCCTAATACACTGATGTAGATACCACATGATGTATGATCCAAATGTTAGAACTCTGGTTTTCTTAAGCAATATAAAGGCTTTTTCAAAAAAGTAAGAACTACACCAGAGAAAAAATGAATTGACTTTTACAAGTAATTATCTTCACAGTTTTCTTCAAGTAGAGCTTCCCCTGCAGAGTGTGTCTGGTCCTTTCAATGCAGATGGTGAATTTCTTCATTTCTTCACCTTTAGAGTCATCTTCATCTGCATGTAAGTCTGTCTCACTTGTGTGGAATTTCACCTTGACCATGCCATGCTGTCAATCACACTGATTCATGAATACATTTTTTTAGATTGAAATGAAGTAAAATATCTCAGATTTACTCAAAATAACCATAAAAGTAGAAGAGGATGACTTGTAATTACTTCCATACCTACAGCCACTGGAGAACAGGAACACCAGCACATATTTACTATGTCAGACATGTTATCAACTTGTGTTTTTGTTTATGCAGATGATGTATGTGTGTGATAAGGCCTGTGCATTTGCATACAGCCAAAATAAATGAAGGATTGGAGTAAAATAAGCAAAATGGAACTAAAATGAGTTAAAGGTGGCTCAGGTCAGCTACAAACTGATATTAAACCTCCAGTGACAGTGGATCTGAGAACTTATGGTGACAAGGACTGAAACTGGAGCTGAAACAATTTGTTGAGTAATCAACTCAAATCGATTAAAAAATTATTCTATTACAATTTTCCTGAATCGAAGCTTCGTTTCCCTAATGTCTGTGCTGTAAAACATTGGTTCCACTGTTGTGTTTCACATGGACACTTCTTGTGATGCACATGATGCCAGGATCAACACAAACAACAGAAGAGATGATGACAAAAAGGCAGAAAATGTCTGTATGTTGACTTTTCTCCATTGGAACCATCACTTACTCCTGTAAACTGTGAAGCTTTAAGACAAACATAAATATGAGTGTGTATTTGTTTCAGTTGGATGTTAGTTCCATGTTCAGTTGGTAGAAGTTAGTCAGTTGGATCCAAATTTGTTGAAGACTGACCTGACAGATTGTTTATAGAAGACATTGGACTGGTTTGTTGTTGTTTATATCTATAGATACTTTTATATATACTTTCATACTGTTGTTGTTGTTGTTGTTATTGTTATTTCTATAAAGATATTTTGTATATATTTTACTTTTTATGGTTGTTGTTTCTGGAATAAAGGACAAGTTGTATGTCATTGTCACACACGTCTGTTTCACATTTTTGCTTTTGTTTTGGCTCTGCAAATAATCATTTAACCAAAATGAATCACAGAAAACAATCAGTAGATTATTTCAATAGATTATAGTATATATAGATTATTTTCTGATTATTGTGGCTTTACAAACCACAGTTATGACAAATGTGGACTTTTCACTATTTCACAGTCGAAGGGAAATTATGTCCAAAGCTGTTTGTGTTCACATAGGTTTCCTATAATTAATACATGTTTTCACTTCATATATGTAAATTCAATATATGCACATGTACCTTCATATATTTGTGTATAAGGTGATTAGAGCCTGTAATAAAAAAAAAAATCCTCAAGAAACTCTGAATTTTCAGTTTAAAGACAATTTACACATAACATTTGTCTGATACTACAAATTAAAACACATATTTGACATAAACTTAATATATAAGATTAACTGATTACAAAAATAATCAATAATCGCAGCTGTAATTGGAGCATCTGCCATCTGTGATCCTCAGACTCACCGAGCAGTGGCCGGAGGGCGGAGGGAGGTCTGGGGCCCATGACGGGGCTGTGACAGCGGGCCTGCGGTGGGCGCACGGGGGCGAGCGGAGGCGGGTAACCGGCGGTGGAGGGGCGACGAGTCCTCTGGAAGCACGAGACCGACTAAACCGACGGGACCGGCTGAGCTCCGGGTCTGGGTGTGGTGGAAGTTATTTAGACAATCTGACACTTCTGAGGTCCACAGTGGAACACGGAGCTGCAGGAGGGGGATCCAGGAGACAGGCTGAGGCCTGTCTGGCATGGGTGTCAAACATAGGGCCTGCGGACCACAGCCGGCCCTCCAAAGACTCCAACTGCACTGGAAAAACCATAACTAGTAACTGGTGATTTCATTAGTTTTCAAATTAAACTGACTCAGAAATAAAGCTTTCCATTTACAACCTGCAAAAACTTGTCTGCCCAGCAAATTCCTCTCATTGTTGTCCTAAGATTTTCTAAACAGCACAACAAAGGTTATCAACTTTTGAGTAGATTTTTTGAGTGAAGTTGGGAACCAGTGGGAAACCCCATAGATGACTGACGTGTGCATGCACACATGGTCCGAACAAGTTTGAACTAGACCAGGGGTCACCAACCCTGGTCCTGGAGAGCCACTATCCTGCATGTTTTAGATGGATCCCTCTTCCAACACACCTGAGTCAAATGATAACACTGGTCTACAAGGAAAATGCTTCCAGAATAAAAGTAATGAAATTTTACAAACATGAGAGTCACTGATAAAGAAAAATCAAGTCAAAAATGCTGGTTGGCTGAACTTTCCAAGATACAGCCTCGGGTCAAAATGTGAAATTCAAGAATTAACGAGAGAATGGGTTTGACTCAAAAGGAATATTTGTCTCAGAGCTACAAGATCTATTCAAAACACTGTCTGCACATTAGAATACATTCACTTTACAGGTTCTATTTAGTGGAAGATTTATAAAACTATTATATAAATATACATAAACCAATAGATAGATAGATAGATAGATAGATAGATAGATAGATAGATAGATAGATAGATAGATAGATAGATAGATAGATAGATAGATAGATACTTTATTGATCCTTTGCAGGAAATCGTTTGTTACAACAGCAGCAGTACAAACAGTACAAGCAAAAAACACTGACCCATCACAAAAAACACCCACATACAACCAACAATGGCACAAAGAAGTGTTTAAAAACAGAATAAAAGATATATAAATATAGATATAAACATATATATAAATATATATATAATATGTACAATAAAGTAAATGTAAATAATACAATACAACAAAACACCTATAAAACACCTATAGTATGCACAGCATACAATAATTTATCGCACAGCGACATTGTAAAGTCTAATAGCAGCAGGCAGGAAGGACCTCCTACTGCGTTCAGTCCTGGACCGAGGAGGGATCAGTCTGTGGCTGAAGGTGCTCTCTCTGAACACCTCAAGATGGTGAAGTGGGTGAGACGCGTTCTTCAAAATAGAGTCCAGTTTCCTGAGCATTCTCACCCCAGCCACCTGCTGAACTGTGTCCAGTCCCGTCCCGATGATGGAGCTCGCTTTCTTAATCAGTTTGTTCAATCTGTTTCTGTCCGAAATGCGAGCTCCCTCCCTCCAGCACACTACACCAAAAAACAGGACACCAGCCACCACAGTCTGGTAGAAGATGCACAGAAGAGGCTTGGAGATGTTGAAAGTCTTTAATCTCCGTAGGAAATAAAGTCTACTTTGTCCCATCTTGTGCAGAGTCTCCATATGACAGGACCAGTCCAACTTGTTGTCCAGTTGGACTCCCAGGTACCTGTAACTGGAGACAGCTTCTGCCCCTGTGTTGTGAATGGTGACTGGCACCAGTTTGGACCTCTTCCTCCTAAAATCCAACCATTTCCTTGGTCTTGGAAATGTTCAGTTCGAGATGGTTGAGGTCACACCAGTCCACAAAGTCCTTAATCAGGCTCCTGTACTCCCCCTCCTCCTCTCCCCTGATACAACTGACAACTGCTGAGTCATCAGAAAATTTCTGAAGAAAGCAGCTGTCTGAGTTGTATTGGAAGTCAGATGTGAACAATGTGAAGAGGAAGGGGGACAGGACAGTTCCTTGTGGTGCTCCAGTGTTGCACAGTACCTTTCCTGAGACACAGTTCTGCAGTCGCACATACTGTGGTCTGCAGGTCAGGTAGTCCATGATCCAGGAGACCATCCATGACTCAACCTGCATGTCTCTCAACTTTTCACCAAGCAGCCCCGGCTAGATCGTACTGAAGGCACTTGAAAAGCCGAAAAACATGATCCTCACAGCCACATCAGATGTGTCCAGGTGTTTATGGGCCCTCTGTAACAAGTGGATGAGAGCATCATCCACACCAACGTTAGGCTGATAAGCAAACTGTAGAGGATCCGTGTACATTCTCACACTGGGTCTTAGACGGGAGAGAACCAGCCTTTCAATATATATGTGTAATCACACTTAGTCATATTCCTTGAAAACATCAGCAAACCGGCACTTTTGTCATTTATTTTCCAATTAATCTTATTAAAATATGTAACATTTAGCATATTTAATCTCTGAAGCAAATCATTTCTAAAAAATTGTAGACCAGTGTAATCCTATCATCAAGCTCTGCAGAAGCCTGATAACGACTGTCAGGTGTCTTGATCTGATAAGGGGCTAATAATTATGATGTAAGATTTTTGTCACATATAATAATTATACATTGACAAATAGGACACTGACTAAGGTGAATGGTGACTGTTAGCAGGAGAGGGTACAGGAAGGTGGTAGAATGGAGAGTTCATATTGGGCCGGGAGTAGCAGCCTGTCTGCTGTCTGGTCCAGGCAGGGGGGGTCATGGAGACAGTCTTACCCATTCCCCTCTGTCATGGTACCTACTTAGAATGTCATACAGGTGTGCCAAAGCCTCTTCCACCAATGGGGTCAAAGGTCCCAACACCCAGAACACCTGTTCCTGGAGCGACCATCTTCCAACACCCTGAGTCAGAGCGGCTTTGCTCAGACTAGTGTGGAAATCCCAACCCCTCTCAAAGACTCTAATAATAATGGATTAGATTTCTATAGCACTACTCAAGGCACCCAAAGGGCTTTACATTATTGATCCATTCTTCATTCACTCTCACATTCTCACTCTGGTGGTGTTAAAGTACGTCTGTATCCACAGCTGCCCTGGGGCAGACTGACAGAAGCATGGCTGTCAGTACACACCAAACAGGCCCTCCCACCACCACCACCTAACATTCATACACCTGAGGGACATTGGAGGTAAGGTGGGTGAAGTGTCTTGCCCAAGGACACAATGGCACATGACTTGGACAGAGGGGGATTCGAACCGCCAACCCTTCAGTTACTGGACAATCCACACTACCTCCTGAGCCCTGGATGTCAAAGCCAGTTTAGTTCAGGTTCCACGTATACAGACCAATTCAATAATAACCTATAAATAATGACAACTACTAATTGTTGTCTTTGTTTTAATGTAAAAGACATGAAAATGATGGAATTTTAATTTTCATATGGCCACAAATATAAGATATAATAAAAGAGGACCTGAGGAGGAGTTTGTGATGCAGTCATGCATCATATGTGAGTTTCCTCTGATGAACTGGGCTTTGAGAAGACAAAACTGCTTTGTTAGCTTCAGTAAAAAACCACAGGGTAGGTTAAAATAGACTATCTAATAGTGCGTTAAAATTCCTTTCTACCAGAAGGCTTTGGACTAAGGTACAAGCAACTGGTTATAAATAGTTATAGTTATATAGTTATTAATAGTATCTGTCTTCATTTTGTTATATTTTATTCTCTTTTTCTTTTCCGGTCATAGATTGCACACAGTACACAATAAAACTGTTAAACAGCTTTCTTCAGCAAGTTCTTCAGTTATCAAGGATTTTAGTGGTTGAAGTGGATTGATTGATGTTTATTCCTAATGTATAAACAGATTAAAAGTGGGGTAGGAGATCTTAGAAAAATGGTTTGAGCAAGTTACATTTTGAAAATAGTCGATTCAGAAGTCCAAAGCCCTTTCTTCAAACGTCCCCCTGAAGCCACACCTCCAGAGTACTGGTACGAGCAATGCGTGTTCCCAAGGCCACGAATGCTGCACTCCAGTGGCCCCGACCCCCGGCCCCGATCCATGTGTACCTCATTCAGTCTCCTCTAACACCCCCGCTCTTACAGAACAGCCCCAGTTCATACCTGTCTGACTAACGTTACATTTCCTAGTGATTTATGTTAGCGACAAAACAGTTAACCGGTGAACTTCCCATCCTAATAGAGCTAATATAGCCAAGCTCTGGCTCTGCTTTCATTTCCTGTACCAGTGCTCCAAACCACGATTCATGCACAAAGAGGGGTACACGCAGAGGGGGGAGGGACAAATGGCAGTTGAGTTTGATAGACATATCATCGTTCAATCATTTCAACTGAGCGCTCAAAATAATGGGATGGTGTTTTTTCAGTCCTGTCCGTTCCACAGGTGACTAATTTTTTTTTATTTTTGTGTTAGAACATTTAATTAATTGTTTGTAATCAGGATGTGAAGGGGATTTTAAGCAATATAGTAAAAAAAAAAAAAAATGCTCCAGGAAAACATCCCGCACCCCACCTTTGAGTCTCAAAATATTTATGATACAGGACCTTGATACATGATGATTAAGAAGATGGTTCAATATGACTGATATTCTGGGCTGTTCAGTGCAGCAGTTCATCCTGTACACCACACAGGTGGGGGCGCTGTTCTGCCATTAGCAGTTTTGTTCCAACAGTGCTGTTAGTTTACTTAAAGGTCACACTATAAGACACACTATACCCGCTCTGTGGTAATGTTTAACTGAAGCAGATGGTCCTGAGCAACGTCAAATCAGGTATGGACGATAATTTTAAGCTTTCCCATCTGGCAACACTGGGTCCCATACTTTACTATGAAACTGTTCATTTTTGATGTGATATTTATTTGGTTTAGGTTGTGCTACAAAAGGCACCTAAGCCTTATAATAGCAGAGAAAACCATGATGGCTTTACAAACCACAGTTATGACAAATGTGGTCTTTTCACTACTTTGTCACAGTTGAAGGAAAATGATGTCCAAAGCTGTTTATGTTCACATATGAAACTGTTCCTGTATGTTTTCTATAATTGATACACATACATGTTTTCACTTCATAAATGGAAATTCAATATAGTATATCGTCATATCTTCTTTGTGTATAAAGTCATTCAAGACTGTAATTTAAAAAAAAAAAAATCTTCATGAAACTCTGAATTTCTAGCTTAAAGACTATTTACACATAATATATGTCCATTTACAGAGATGGAAATAAACTTTTATAGGTAATATTCGTCATTCATTTGTTTTTGAAAACTCCCCAAAATGTCATGTGTGAGTTCACATGTGATTATTTACCTTTTCATGCACAGACATTCACACAACACAATCATCATTTTCATTTCAATGGATTTATTAAAAAACCTAAATAGGTACAATATAAATTACTGTCTTTATTACAATAAATAGTTATTTTACCCAAAACGCTGCAAATAAATAATACAAAAAAGACACATTCAAAGTCTCCCCTGGGTCTGTCAGTGTTTGGTTTCATTTCTCTTATGACAAATGGGTCGGGGCCTCCTCATCAGGGCCATCTTAATACATGGGCCTGATGGGCCCCACAAGCGCGGGGACCCCATGCTAGTTTGTGTATGTTAACCCTTCATTGACCCATGTATCATATATGATACATACCCATCAAAGGTGTACAGTTGCCTCACTAATTATTAATTTAAGTTTGGTTCTGTTTTTTTTTTTCCAATTATTTAAAAAAAAAATTACTCAAGTACTCAAAGTACTCAAGATTTTCCATTATTTTAATATAGATTTGTTTTATTTTGTATTAAAGTTTCTTAATCATTTTATGTAGATTTCATTATTTTGTACTGAAAATTTTCAATGTTTTTTTAGATTTTTAAAAATTTTGTACAAAAAATTTTCTATCATTTTTTCCCAGATTTTTTTTAAATTTTGTACCGGAGTTTTTCAAACAATCTATAATTTTTACTTAAATATTATATTTCAATTAAGTTTAGTAACTAACATATATTTAATTTAACTAATCTAATCTATCTATTAAATTATTTATATGAAAACAATCATAACTGCATTAAACATTAAATATCAAATTGAGTGCCATTAAAATTAATATAGGAACGATTTGAATATGATATGAATGACCATTTATATTTTTATTCCTGTGACTAGTGGTCGTAGGAGCCCCAGTGCACTGCTTTGCCCAGGGGCCCATAATACTGTTGAGACGGCCCTGCTCCTCACTGCACATCCAGTGGGTGACCATTATGATGGTGATGATGATGATGATGTTAGTCGTGGTGGTGCCGGTGATGATGATGGCGATAATGATAATGATGACGATGGGTTGGTGGGATCACACTGAGGTGGCTGGTGCAGATTTTATCAGTGGTGGTGATTTGACACACCTGAGGGAAGAGAGAACATGTAACTAGAATCCACTCCTTCAGTTAAAGTGGTGTAAGTGCAGCGTCATGTGCAGACACTCACCTCCTCTGGATGCAGCAGTACACGGTGACGAACAGGGCCAGCAGGATCATGGCCACTCCAAAAGTGATACCGATCACCTGCTCTATCTCAGCATGAGTGTGAGAGAGCTGACTGAGGATCATGCACCGTGGGCCGCCGAACGAAGGCGCACAGCTACACAACAGACACACAACTATGTGAGTGCATTCCACAAACCAGCACGTGCATGTCACAGGCGGTGCTTGTATCCAGTAAAAACACAGAGCACAAACAGATACTAAATGTACAAACAAACATGACGAAGCAGCTCCAAAACACCCACAAAATCTCACCAGAATACAAACACTGCAAAAATCCAAATCTTACCAAGTGTATTTTTCTCATTTCTAGTCCAAATATCTCATCACACTTAAAATAAGACATTATCACCTAAAGAGTAAATTTTCAGTGAAATATAAGAACTTATTTTTAGACAATAAATCTAGAAAATATTATTTCAAGAAATCTTACCAAGATAATTTTCACTTGTTCCATTGCCAGATATTTTTTGCTTAATTAAAGATTTTTTTTTTTTTTTTGCTCAATTCAAGAAAAAAAAAAATCTGCCCATGGAACAAGTGAAAATTATCTTGGTAAGATTTATTGAAATAAGATTTTCTAGATGTATTGTCTAAATATATGTTCTTATATCTCACTGAAAAGTTACTCTTTAGGTGATTATGTCTTATTTTAAGTGTGATGAGATATTTTCACTAGAAATGAGAAAAATACACTTGGTAAGATTTGGATTTTTTCCAGTGAATCCTTTTGGAATTCAGAGTTTAATAATATAAATTGCCATCTATCATGGCATTCATGGCATTCAATTCTGTATCTCCAATAAAATGTAAACTGTACCTTCTGTAAAAATGAACAATAAACACTTATTTTACTGTGACTGTGCCTCCTCTAACATGTTTTGGAGGGAACTGGAGAAAGTTTTTTTTTAACAAAACCAAAAAACATATTTCAAAATCTCCAAGGGAAATGATAACTAAATTTGAATGCTCTAATAAACCTTTAATTTTCTTAATTAATATTACTGATGGGCAAATATTATATTCATAAGACAAAGTTCTCCAGATCCCTCCCTAACATCAACATCTTCGTTAAAGAATTAAAAATGTATTATAAAACACTAGCCTTAGCAAAAAATCGTAAATGTGAACGTACCCTCAAACTGCTTGATTATTTATTTTTTGTTAATACTTGCTAACTTTTGTTTTTTGTATTGCACTTTTTTGTATTGTTATGCTTACCTGCTTATTGTTTCTATCAATACTTGAATTTATATTTGATGCTTATTCCTGTTAAATGTTGCATCTTTCTACTTGTTAATTATCGATTTATTACGACGGTTTATTCAAAAAACAAAAAAACCCACACAGAGCAGATTCTACGTCTCAGTCGGTGGATGTGGATTAGACTAGAACTCACATGCAGGAAGGCTCGGTGCTGTCTTGGGGGTACATGCACACGCCACCATTCGCACAGAAGTCTGCGTGTTCGTCACCACAATCGGACCTGTGTGACCGCAGAACAAGAGGCTGGTCCATACTGCCTGAAGACAAAGAGGAATCATTCAGTAAAGTGGTGCCTGATAAATGATCATAGCATGAGTAAACACTTTTAAGAGCGTAATGACTTCCATACAGTTGAATCAGAGTTTAACTGCTCTTGGTTTTTCTGTTCAAACTACAATTTTTCGTCCATAAAAGGAAGGACTTTAACTTCCATATGACCACAAATATAAGATATAATTTAGTCTTTTTCAGACACAAACATAATAAAAAACAGAGGGAAAAAATAAAACAAGACAAAAGTTTAAAAAAAATAAAAAATAAAAAATACAATAATAGATTAAAGAACAACTGTTGTGCCCGAAATTGAGTAGAAAGAAGCCACTGCTTATCCAGTCCAACCCTCTGATTCCTGTCCTCAGACTGTTAGTGCCTCATCACGTTATACAACATAAGATTAGGATTATCCATAAACACACCCCTACAAACCTGTACACCCATACATAATAAAAAAGGACCTGAGGAGGAGTTTGTGATATATAATTTTTTCCATACATGAGTTTCCTGTGGTGAACACAAAACTAGGGTGGGTTAAAATAGATCATCTAATAGTATGCTTAACCCTTTCATGCACACTGGTCACTACAGTGGACAACTATTCTACAACTGTTCTCCTGTATATTCATGGATTTTTTTTTTTTTTACATATATCTTTATTAAAGTTTTAAGACACTACATATCTTTTCTGACATGAATTGGTAACATTATGTAGATCTCTCCTGACCATAAACCCCCAGACTCACAAGCCCTCCCCATAGTTTTCTCACAATTTATCAGTAAATATATGTTTCTGTGCATCAAAAATTAAACGTGTGGTGTCCAGCTGTGTGGACATTTTTGCAACTTCATGAAAAATAGGTTCATAAGATTTTTTTTTTCATTATTATTTATTTTTATAAATATATATTTTTTCTTTTTAATTTTTTTTCTTTTTTTTTTCTTTTTCAGAAGAAAATTTTCAATTGCGTTATTTTTTTCATGCCTAAAGAGGAATAAAAACACTCAGGAAAAAAATTTTGATTAAGGTTCTCATAATTCATGCATGAAAGGGTTAAATTCCTTTCCCTCAGAGGGAAATGGTTATAAATAGGATCTGTCTTCATTCTATTACATTTTATTATTTTTTTCTTTTCAGTTTATTTGTTACATATGAGCAACCTGTTGATATTTTGTGATAAACATCTTAGCATGGCCTGTTTTTCTGCCCCTTTACACTCTATTACATTAGACTTGTACGACATGAATACTGCATTTCAGTGTAATATATCACACATTTTGTTGTATAGTGTAGTTGTAACTGCACCTTATGAGTAGTAGTGTAAGTAAATATGCACAATGTACTGTTCTAAGTGTATGGATGCAAGATCAAACATGTTTTTGAGTTGCATGAAATGGATGAAAACTAAACAAACTGGTCAAAGGACAAAATTGTTGAACTATTCATAATGATGCACATGACACAAAGCTCAGATTATACTGAAGACGCTCACTGTTGTTAGTGTATGTGTTCGTAGAGGACGTGGTCGGATCAGGGCCGGTTGTGGTTTGAAGGTCTTCCGTCAGCACTGCACACTGTCCCATGGTGGAGAGGAGGACGAGCACAGCCACTGCTGAGGGAAAACACACACCAGTGGGTTAGATCTGTCCTTGTGCCACATAGTTTTGTGATATTTTCCTCAACATCAGCTAAACACAATGCATCACTTTTACAACTGTACTTAAATTGCATTTCATAATCAACACTAAGTAACCATACAGCATCTCTGCTGATATAATATCATATATTTCTAAGCCATGTGGATGTGATTCTTACCTTTGTCCAGGTTTGTTGACCTCATTTTCATGTCAGTGTGAGGTTTTCAGATGCTTCTGCTCCGTCTGAGTGTGCAGTGATTAAATCCAGGGGCTGCTTTGCTTATATAGCCTGAACCCAAACACGGAAACGTGTCAACAGCCAATCCAAGAATTGAGTCCTCTGTGTAAACTAAAAAATGTTACTTGCCAAAAATGCACATCATTTCCTTTTCCCGATTTTGCTGAGGCTCTGCATGCAGGGGCAGGTGTTGGGGGGGTGGGGTGGGGGTAGAGGATTGCCCACAGGCTCAGAAAACGAGGTTTCTTCCTTGGAAGTTCCACGCCTACGCAAATGCCAGAAAATTGGTAGGTCCACTCAAATACCTTAATGCGGTTTTAAAAGGTTGTGAAATCCTTGTTTTCTGTTCAAAGGGGTGATTACAGGAAGAAGTGCACTTATCAATGAGAGTTTTGTTAGAGTGCCTTAGTATGCAGCAGGTGGGACAGGTTCAGACAGGAGACGACACGTTCAAGAACAGAGGCTGAGGACAGATAGATGAAGTGGATCCATTGACTAGAGAGCAGCCAAAGTCCATGAACTGAGCACGATGATGATGTCACAGCACGTCACGGACACGTCTCCAAGGCAGGACATGACAACGTCTTCTTTGAAACTGATACAAGAAGTCATCAGCAGCAGAAACATTAAAAACACTGAAAAGTGAAGACTCAAGGTGATCAGTGTGGTGAGAAACTCAAACCCAACAGCACTCACAGTTCAGTACAGAAAAACACACCTGATGTGCAATGTTTTAAAGGGATTAGTGCAATAACACAATGGACACGTGTGAGTGAGTAATGGGTTTCTGCTTGGTTTTTTTTATCTATTTATTTTACCTGCAACCCATTTATTTCAGCTCCTTTAATTTGGATTAGTATTTTTATAGTAGGTTTTAGATGACGCACAGGATTGGATGGCACTCTTAATTTTGTTGTACTTGTTACAATGACAGTAAAGACAAAGACATTCTATTCTATTCTACTCAAATAGTCAAAAATTTAACAAAAAAAAAAGTAAATTTTAAAAAGTTTCTAGGTTGACGACTTCAGGAAATTTTACAACACTGAGTCTGCTTGTGCATGTTGAACTAAAACTGGGTGAGGACCAAGAACACAAAGTGTAAAAACCTGCAGATCCTCACATGGACTCAATCCCTACAAACACTCATTTACAATGTCCAAATTCATATTTTCACAGCCTGGGATACATAATAGTCTAGAGTAAATTTCCACACAATTGTAAGGGGGTGAATTTGTACACAATTCACCTATTCAATTATATATACATATATATATATATATATATATATATATATATATATATATATATATATATATATATATATATATATATGTACACACTATATTGCCAAAAGTATTTGCTCACCTGCCTTGACTCGCATATGAATTTCAGTGACATCCCATTCCTAGTCTATGGGGTTCAATATGACGTGGGTCCACCCTTTGCAGCTATAACAGCTTCAACTCTTCTGGGAAGGCTGTCCACAAGGTTTAGAAGTGTGTTTGTGGGAATTTTGGACCATTCTTCCAGAAGCGCATTTGTGAGGTCACACACTGATGTTAGACAGAAGGCCTGGCTCTCAGTCTCCGCTCTAATTCATCCCAAAGGTGTTCTGTGGGGTTGAGGTCAGGACTCTGTGCAGGCCAGTCCAGTTCATCCACACCAGACTCTGTCATCCATGTCTTTATGGACCTTGCTTTGTGCACTGGTGCACAGTCATGTTGGAAGAGGAAGGGGCCAGCTCCAAACTGTTCCCACAAAGTTGGGAGCGTGGAATTGTCCAAAATGTCTTGGTATGCTGAAGCATTCACAGTTCCTTTCACTGGAACTAAGGGGCCAAGCCCAGCTCCTGAAAAACAGCCCCACACCATAATCCCCCCTCCACCAAACTTTACTCTTGGCACAATGCGGTCCGACAAGTATCGTTCTCCTGGCGACCGCCAAACCCAGACCCGTCCATCAAATTGCCAGATGGAGAAGTGCGATTGGTCACTCCAGAGAAGGCGCCTCCACTGCTCTAGAGTCCAGTGGCGGCGTGCTTTACACCACTGCATCCACCGCTTTGCATTGCACTTGGTGATGTATGGCTTGGATGCAGCTGCTCGGCCACGGAAACCCATTCCATGAAGCTCTCTGCGCACTGTTCTGGAGCTAATCTGAAGGCCACATGAAGTTTGGAGGTCTGTAGCGACTGACTCTGCAGAAAGTTGGCGACCTCTTCGCACTATGCGCCTCAGCATCTGCTGACCCCGCTTCATGGCTGAGTTGCTGTCATTCCCAAACACTTCCACTTTCTTATAATACAGCTGACAGTTGACTGTGGAATATTTAGTAGCCAGGAAATTTCACGACTGGATTTGTTGCACGGGTGGCATCCTATCACAGTTCCACGCTGGAATTCACTGAGCTCCTGAGAGCGACCCATTCTGTCACAAATGTTTGTAAAAGCAGTCTGCATGCCTAGGTGCTTGATTTTATACACCTGTGGCCATGGAAGTGATTGGAACACCTGATTCTGATTATTATTTGGATGGGTGAGTGAATACTTTTGGCAATATAGTGTATATATATATATATATATATATATATATATATAATATTCCAAATCTAGCAATAAAAGTGTTAATACGGCATCAACGGTGAAAACATTTGGTTTGGTTAAATTTCTTCTACTTCAATACTATTAAAATCTCGTAAAGACAAAGTTCATTGTATTTTTGTCACTTTGCAAAAGAAAATTTGATTTGACAAGGACTCAATCATTTGATGTCATTCACAGGAAAATGGATGTTAATAAAAGTTCCTGAACAAATTTTGAAAGAAGTTAAATTTGTTGCTAGGTGCTTTTTGAAAAGAAAAAGAAAAAAAAAACCCAAAACATTGCTCTGCTAGTCAGAAAAGTTGCAGCTCTTATGTCCACATGAGTACAGTCTGTAGTTGCAATCCACATAGAATGGAGCCCAAATTATACAGAAATTCTACCTGGAAACCATGGCCTCCTCTCTTTCCAAACACTTGAACTTACAAACGAGCTTTGGAACTTCAAATAAATCACATAAATAAAAGCAAAGAAAGAAACTGAGGTAATACAGGATTGGCACAGCATCAATTTTTATTTAATATTTTGTTTCCAGTGAACCCGGAATGTTCAAAAATGAACAAAACAACTTCAGTAGAAAAAATATTAATTTAATTTCTTAAAAAGAGAACTCTGAAATAAATAACTGAAATAAATAAAAGAACAAATTCACAATATAAATAATAATCAAGTATGTTTCCCAGCAGATATGGAGTCTCGAGTCCATGAACATCTCAAACACTAGCTGGATTGAACAGGTGTTCAATCGACTGTATGTGTAGATGTATGTCGAGAATATGTGTATCATTCATGAAATCTCTTCATGTTTTCCTAATGTGTGTGGGTTTAATGCATCAGTGCGTTCCTGGCAGCGGTCACAGTGTTCTTCATCAGCATCGCGACTGTCATAGGACCCACACCTCCAGGAACAGGTGTGATAAAACCCGCCTTTTGTTTCACTCCTGCAACAAGTTCAAACATGCGAAATGGGTTAAAAGGGTTTAATATTTCCAGGAGCTGCTGCACTGCTGAAAGGGCTGGGTATCGATACTGATACCGATACCTGGGTTTGGTAACCAGTTCTTCGATGATACATATAGTTAGCCTCATAGCATGATTACCTAACTCTAATTACCTAAAAGTATGTGGGCACGTTGAATTCAGGTGTTTCTTTTACAAACAGGGGTCTGGAATATAAAAAAATAATGACAAATGTCGTATGATAGTTTTATATTGGGATAAATATCATATTGATTATTAATATTGATGTGTCTATGTCAAATCCTCATGAACAGGACATCTTACAGCTGTAGACATGATGGTTAGTTGTGGTAGAAAATTATTATTTACAGTCAGAGGATGAAAAATATTTTAGAAATTTAGAGGAAGAACATTTAAAATCATAGTCATGGATGAAAAAAAAAAATCAACGTTGAGAGTAAAACCATCTCTGAGGCATTTTGGAAGCAAAGATAACAATTTAAACCAAATTAACTTCTTCTGTTAAATTGTATGTAAGTACAGAGGTGAATGTATAGGCTAATGCCCCTGTGATCATCCTATGTCTATTTGTTTTGTGTTTTTTTTTTATTATGTCTATGTCATCATTATATGTATTTTAAAATTGTTAATTTATAGTGAATGAGTGACGTATTAATGTTGGCTGTTTTATGTCTTGTTTCTGTAGTTATTTTCACCAATTCTGGCATATTTACATGGGTGCATTTTTTATACAGCAATGTTCACAAATATGCATGGTCCCTATTAAACCAATAAATAAAAATAAATAAATAAATAAATAAACAAACAAACCACTGCAATGATATTTATCCCAATATAAAACTATATTCTGACATTAGTCATTATTGTTTTGTATCCCAGACCCCTGTTAGAAAAGAACCACCTGAATTCAACATGTCCACATACTTTTGTCCATGTGTGAGTAAGGCAATTATGATATGAGGTTAAAGATTTCTGCCAAGTTTTCTCATGTTAACAAGATGACAGTTACATTATACATTGGTCATTCATCTGTATTTTTCAAAACATAAAAAACACAAACTTGTTTGGTGTTGGTGTCTGGACGTAAACTCCATTTCTAAGCTAATAACTGTGTTGTTGCCTACGTCTATAACAGCCTCTACATTGATTTCTATGGAGGACCTGGGTCTGTTTGTCTGACAAAATCCTTATCTTCAGGCCTGAGTGATCTTATTAGCTTTATGACACCTTTTGTGATGTGAACAGTAAATTTCCTCAAATAAAAATGAAACTGAAACTACTTAAGCCAAAAGGAAAACTGACAAAAACAAAACTGAAATAAAAGACAAACTGACAGACTAAATAAAAAGAGAAATCAAGGACAAATTCAAAGCTACAGTAAAATATAGATGTAAAACAAGTGATAATCAGTGTTTTCCAGCAGCAGGTTTCAACATGTTGAATTAAAAAATACTTTTTTTTGTTATGCTGATTTTACTTTATTTATTTAAACCAGGGGTGTCAAACATGCGGCCTAGGGGCCAGATGCGGTCCACCAAAGTTTCCAATCCGGCCCGTGGGATGAATTTGTAAAGTGCAAAAATTCCACAGTCTTGAATTGAATTAAGCAAAAAAAAAAAAAAATAGCTTGAATTAAGGAAAAAATGTTAAATTAAGCAAAAAAAAAAAAAAATCTTAAATTTAGCAAAAAATCTTGCATTACACAAAAAAGAAAAATTAGCTTGATTTAAGGAAAAAATCTTGAATTAAGCAAAAAAAAAAAAGTCTTCAATTAAGTAAAAAAATCTTGAATTAAGCCAAAAAAAATCTCAAATTTAGCAAAAAATCTTGAATTAATTAAACAATTTTTTGCTTGAATTAAGGAAAAAATCTTGAATTAAGCAAAAAAAAAAAATCTTCAATTAAGTAAAAAATATCTTGAATTAAACCAAAAAAAATCTTAAATTTAGCAAAAAATCTTGAATTAAGCAAAAAATCTTGAATTAACAACTTCAAATTTTTGTCTTTGGTTTAATGCACAAAATAACATTAAATTATGAAAATATTTACATTTACAAACTATCCTGTAACAATAAAATGTGAATAACCTGAACAAATATGAACAACCTGAAATGTCTAAAGAAAATTCAGCACAATTTGAACTATTTTCTGCCTGTTCCTCAGTGTTTAGTGCCTTTGTAGATGTGATTCATAATGCACATGGACAAATGAAAAGTTGAGGAACAATATTGTTAAAATTACACTGATTTTTCTTAAGAAATTTCAGTTTTTTTTTTTTTCAGGTTATTCACATCTTTTTTGTTTGGATAGTTTACAAATGTAAATATTTTCATAATTTAACGTTGTTTTTTTCTTTACACTAAAACAAAGACAGAAATTTGAAGATGTCATTATTTATATGATATTCTGTTATTATTTTACTGGTTCCGGCCCACTGGAGATCAAATCGGACTGAATGTGGCCCCTGAAAGAAAATGAGTTTGACACCCCTGATTTAAACGCTGCTCCTGTTTTTACCACTTCCTTGTCTGAATAAATCTCAGCGCTTTAGTGAATATTTACCCTCGAAGTCCACGTCACCGATGAGCCGGAGTTTCCCGGTGTTTGGGTCCTTGATGCGGTTTATTCCCACATCGATGACGGCTGCACCCTCCTTCACCATGTCTGCTGTGATCAGCCTGGGAACACCTGAGTGACAACAACAACATTATGTCATTGGAAAAGGATATGAGGCTTTATTGGTAATTAGAGGAAAATGATAAAACAACTAGAAGCACTCGGAGAGCGCAGACCTCCGCCAAAGCTGATCAGTGGCCCCCCCCGTGGGCCCCCGCACCCCCGATCACCACCAAAATGTAATAATTTCTTCCTTATCCCATTTCCAACAAACCCTGAAAATTTCATCCAAATCTGTCCATAACTTTTTGAGTTATGTTGCACACTAACGGACAGACAAACAAACAGACAGACAGACAGACAAACAAACAAACAAACAAACCCTGGCAAAAACATAACCTCCTTGGCGGAGGTAATTACAAATGAACAATGAAACCGTGAAAACTCTACTTTAAAAAACTAGTTTCATTATCCCTGTAGGTCAGCGTCATGTTCTATCTGAATCAGTCCCCAGGTGAATGTGTGAGGTTGTCGGGTTCTGTCTCTACGTTCCAGTCCTGTGGTCTGGATGCAGGACATCAACCTCCCAACAGAAGTGGGTGGTAGTGTCACTGGAGGAGAACTCAACTAATTCAGTCAAAGTCCATATATGACTTCTATCAGTGATCAATAGGAACTATACCATTTACATGTTATAAACCATCAAAATATGGAACATTAAAGGGACAGTGTTACGTTCCAATATGTGAATAGTTTCTTCTGCTACATTGTTTTTTGCGCTGTCTCTGTGTATGCACACTTTTTCTGTTGCTGCCTTGACTGCTGAATTTCCCTGTTCTGGGATCAAAAAAGTCTAATCTAATGGCACATTTTTAATATTAAAAAAAAACTGTCAAAAAATCAAATATGTAAATTTCTTAGAACTGTGGAAAACCTTTGTAGACATTGTCCCGAGGAAGAGACATAAAAAATATGAAATGAATCTGACCAGTAGTTTCAGAAAAGAAGGTGTTTGAAGAACTTGCTAACGAAGACGACGATGAAGACGACATTGAACACAGTGCTTTCAACAGGTCATAGTCAACCGACTGGTGACATAAAAACAGCCTCATTAGAGAGAGGCCAAATACTGATAAATATAACCCAACTGTCTAGAATTAAAGTATTAAAATTTGTCAATGAGGTAAAATCCAGTGTTTCCAACTCCTCGGTATTGAAGTATCTACTGTTTGTCCTAAAGTCTCTAGAGGTTACTAAATGGCATCATCACCTAATTTGCATAATTATAAATGTTCATGTAATTGTGATAAACAATGTAGGACAGAGGAATTACATTGTGTTAGAGACAAAAAGTGAGAATAAAAACAGCCAAAATATGTTTAGAACTCCAGATGAACTAGGGATGCACCAATTCCGATACGAGTATCGGGTATTGGCTCCGATACTCAGTGTGTGTACTTGTATTCGTACTCGTAAAAGTAATCCAATACAAATGCACCGATACCACTTACGGCCGTGTGACATTCACAGTTCAGTTCAGCAGGTACGCGCCGGTGGAATAATGTGAAGGGAGTGTGAAGAGTGTGGAGAGTTTTCAAAATAAATGACGGTGATAAAAGTAACGCTGACTGCAAGTAACGTTAAAGACACAGACAGATACAGACGCAGCGTTCTGTCCATCATCTGCGTACATTCCATCCGTTTTCCAGGTGCTGGCGGATGAGTACCCAGACATACAGGGGTACGGAGTGGTGTGGACCGCCGCCAGCGGAAGTGAAAACGAAACTTCTCACCCATTTCTCTTTTCTCTTCCTGCTGAAGCTTCGCTTTTAAACCTTACCAGCGAAAACGCTGCAATATTAGAATCACATTAGTGTTGCCTCTGCCATCTCCATGTTTATTACTGACTTTCTTCTTCTTCTTCTCAAAAAACTTGACTCTTCTTCGTGGTATTTGTCCAGTATGGTTAATTCAGAGCGGCGCCCCCTGGTGGATTAATTGAGAAACACTCATTCCAACACATTAAATGTCAGTAGCAGCACTTTGTTCCAGTCAGACTAATGACAACGACAATAAAGAACATTTACAAAAGGAACTAAGAACTGGAATGGGATTATTAAGTACTCGTATTGGTACTCGGTATCAGCAAGTACGCAAATGTAAGTACTTGTACTTGTACTCGGTCTGGTAAAAAGTGGTATCGGTGCATCCCTAAAATGAACTATACTTTGTCAGTTCTAGGTTTTTACCTGTCAGGCCAACTTCTGGCCAAAGTAGTATTGTAATCATTTTGTTGTCTGTCTGTCCGTCCGTCTGTCCATTCAATGACGTAATCACATTATCTGAATAATGCATTGACATATCTGCACCACATTTATACTGTGGATGTGTCTTGGCACGGAGCAGAAGAATATTGGAAATAGGTGTCCTATAGGGCCTACAGGGCAGTAACTTCAACAGAATCTTATACTATATTTGGCGTAGGGGGATTAAAAGTATGCAACACGTTATGTTTAACCTTACGGTCCACATAGGAGACGACAACAAGTCACAGTAAAACAGGAAAATTTACAACCAGAACATTTGTAATTTTCAGTCGACATGAACAATGGAAATGGACCAAAAAGAGACAATAGAGAAAACTGTCAATGGGACTGATTTATATTCAGTGATTTGTTTTAGACAAACAACCATACGTGTTTTCATGTCAGAGTCTCCATAAGTCTGCAATAACACCAGAAAAAAGGGGATGGATTTGACACTAGTGTCTTTTTGGATAAAGACTCTCTAGAGGGGTCTGAAAAATCCCTAAATATACCAACAAAGTGTCTAAGTGTGAAACACTGACTTTTCCATCTACAGACAGACCGTGGGTTTATATGACTGGGACACAGGAAATCATCTGGTGCCATTTACAGGAACATGGGTGAGTTTTAGGGTTTGGGGCACTTTAGAAAAGATGAGAAAGGTTTACTAATAAATATTAAAAGTAGTGAAATTTGTTTCTAGTGCTTTTGAAAAAAAGTTCCTATGGAAGAATGAAAAGTTGCTAAATCTAGCAACAAAAGTGTTAATATGGCATCAGTGGTGAAAACATTTGATTTGGTTAAATTTCTTCTTGTTCAATACAATTAATATAAAAAGACAAAGTTCATTCTATTTTTTTACACTTTGCCAGTGAAAATCAGGTTTAACAAGTTTATAATCAAACTCATTCCCCATAAACTTTTTGACTGCATTTGTAGTTCAGTTTTTACAGCTCACACACTCAACAGTTTCACAGTAAATGTCTGCAGCATCTCGTTGAAGAGTCGTCTTTATGACTCTTTATGACTTTATGTTGCTCAACTTCAGAACCTCAACAAGGTTTTCTTAATATGCAGTTACAACCATTCCAACAAACCTATAAAAATAGTTTGGTGTTCATCAGGCTCCATTTACGTTATTGTACCAAAGTCAGCTGTCTTTGTTTCTGCAGTGGTAATGCATATTATTCATCAGTACGTCTTCCACTCTATTTTGCTTTTAAAAGATATAATGGCAGTATAAGATGATAGCTTTGATGCCTGTAATTGAGATCAACAATAATTATACAGTATATTTATGTTGATAACCACAAATTGAAAACCTCCACCCCAACTCTTCAGATGGTGATAAGAGCTTTTCAACAGAGAAATTAAGTCTGAAGCAAATAACAGGAACCAGACTGAAGGTTAAAAATCATCAGTTCTGTGTCTGTCACACAGACAATGACATGTTCATCCAAAACTACATCCTGAGCATAATCACCTACAATTACATATCCACAACTAGTTAACACACATAAATAAAAAATTGAATGAATAAATGAATGAATGGATTAATAAATGACCCAGTAATGTGAATAACTCAACAGATACAAATGTTTTTTTCTTATTTCCACAAGTGAAAAGTGAAGGACTGAAATGAAAATGAGCCTTGGATCAGATACTACAGTTTTCAGACTAATATCTGATTGGTTGGTTCATTTCCTCACATTCATGGCACCACAGAGCAGTTCTGTGAAAAAAGGCTGAAACCTTAGTGATTCAGATTCCACTGTGATGACTTCATGTAAGGGCTGGTCAACACTTCCACAACCCTCTGTCCGGCTTGTGTTTCTATTCCCCGTCCCAGAATCAAACAGCAGTGAAAGGACTGAACATGAACTGAATGTGGTCAGTGTTATGACATAAATGAGCCTTTACATTTATGCTCGCTTTACATACGTAAATAGGTACATCCGTTTCTAATGCTGTCCTGTGTCACTGCCTTCAAACTCCTGTGTGGCTATTGCGTTGGAATGAGCAATTCTTAATCAATCCACCAGAGGGCGCCGCTCTTAATTAACATACTGGCCAAATACCACGAAGAAGAGTGAAGTTTTTGAGAAGAGGAAGAAAGTCAATAATAACAAACATGGCGACGATAGAGGAGGTTTTACTAATGTTGATACTAATGTTGATATTCAGAAGGGTAGCTATCAAAAATATGTTGGTAGTTCTTCATTAACTCACACAGTCGCTCTTAGAAAAGTGCCGCTACTTATGAAAATTATTCTCTTCAAAGCTCAACACTGCCTCCATGGTTTGTGGTGGTACTGCTCTGTATTTTCCGTCTGGGTTCGCATCCGAAAGCTCCCAGAAAACGGACAGAATTACGTAGGTAATGTATGCAGAGGACAGACAGAACGCCCTGTCCAAATCCATCTGCGTCTTCAGTGTAGAGCATAAATGAACCCTTATCCTGTTAGTGCTAAATAAAAATTCAAAAAGAAGAAAACTCATGCTACACAGCGCAGTACATGACTCAGACCTGTAACACTAGCAGTACTTTGGACTGTGTTCTCTTGGTAGTCCTCAGGGGTCTAAGGGTATTTTCTTGATTTTTACATACTTTCTTAAATTCACCTTTCTAAGGTACTTGCAAATAATAGAATACTCAAGTGTTTTATATCAAAATGTTCAGGGTAATCTCAGTTTTTATGTAAACCGAGGCCTATTTTTGTCCTAAAGCACTGTAGAAAGAAACAATTCAACCAAAACACTGAAAATCTGAAGTCTGATTTTTGGAAACGTTCAGATCTCATGTGAAAACACTCCTTAACGCATGTGAACCAGGTGATTTGGTGCTTGATATAGGTTTACCAAAGTCTAAATTTCACAAAGGTAGTGAAATGCATAAATGCTGTATGTCATTGTGTTTTCACCAAATGTCTGAAATGAGGCTGAATAAAGCAAGGCTGTGCAAATGAGGAAGAAAAAAAAAAAAAAAAAAAAAAAAAAAAAAAATATATATATATATATATATATATATATATATATATACACACACACACACAGTATTTCAGTATTACAGTATTTCTGTTCTGTTTCTCTTCATACCTATCCAAATAATAGGACCAATGGCCCTGTAGCTTTCCGGCACTTCCTATGTCTTATATTGGGGAAATTTTTCAAAGTCGCACCAAATCCAGAATCAGAGCCGGATCCAAATAATTTCACTAACTTTTGTTGACATCATCATAAAGAAGCTGTATACCAAGTTTGAAGTCAATCGGAATTGTAGTTTCCAAGAAGAAGACGATTGAAGTTTTGTAACGGACGACAGACAACCGACGACGACGACGACAGACGACGACGACGACAGACGACGACGACGACAGACGACGACGACGACAGACGACGACGACGACGACAGACGACGACAGACGACGACAGACGACGACGACGACAGACGACGACGACGACAGACGACGCCACCGCAGGAGGCCGCATGACGACAATAGCTTACAGCCTATTGGCCAGTAAGCTAATAAAACTGTGATAGGGAGGGCCTTACAGCCTTGACAGATGACAAATTGAGCCCTTAATGTCTGCACAAGTTGAGTGACAAAGAACTGATCCACTTCAGTCCATTATCATTATAAGAGGTGATAATGTGTGTACATTATGTACATTTCTCTGTTATTGGCCTCTAACTCCAGCTATGAATCACATGTGATGTCAATGGAGTATGTGATGGACAGATGACATTCTACATCCATTTAAGTATTTGAATCAATTTTCTATGCCGTGAATTGACAAAAATGTTAATAAAAATTAGCAAAACAGTTACAAAAACATATCTCTGGTTTTACATGGTCCATCAACATCAAACAACACCTGAGAGAGAGTTTCATGTCTGCACTTTAGAATGATGTTGACAGGACCTGCTTTTTTCATAATGGTGTTTCCATCAGTGACAGTTAAAGTAGAGTCTGCTGTGTGTCCTATATTTACCTGCAGCAGCGATAATGATGTCAGCCAGACTGGTGAGCTCCTTCAGGCGCTCCCTCGGTGTACACCTATGGGTGATGGTCACTGTGGCGTCTCCTGAGAACAACAATGACTGACTTACATGGATTTGTCAGGATCACCCATATCGGTCAGAAGTCATGCACACATGGGTTCACAAGGTGGAGTTTGGGTTAAAGCAATGAAATGCATTCTCCAGGGACATTACTTAGAATGGATTCTTTTTGAGAAACAGTGTTTAAAACTGCTGATGATAACATTTCTTTTAATCGGGCAATTTTCTAGCAAACAAAAATCATAACCTGCAATTTTTACAATCTGACATTTTACCAAGAAAACCCTTCACCATTCCATCATTATAAATAATAGTCGGAGAAATCATGAATGACCATAAAAGACAGTAAATACAGACCCTTCAAATACCACACAATATTATGCCTTCGTGAAATATAACAGTAACCTTCAGCAACAAAGCGGAAGACTTCAAAAAGCTACTTTCAGTGAAAGAGTCATCTAAGACTTAACCCATATACACGAGTACTACATGTAGAAGCTGCAGTCACTGCCTCCAATATGGTCGACCTGTAGCAATAAAATCAAAAGCCTTCTGGTGTTTACGTTTTCAACTGATTTCACTTAATCATTTTTATATTACAGGGATTTTATGATCTCTGTGTAGATATCAAACCCTTGAACCAGGACCTGATCTGTCTGAGGAGCAGTTTTCTCCAACTTCTACAGGCAAAAACATGTATGTAATTAGGATGAAGCATCAGTATAGTACATACTAAAAGAGTCTTTAACACACTTATTCTCCACATGATGTGTGGGTTAAAAACTTTCTGATTCAGTCAGTGATTACACAACAAGTGAAAGTGACGACAGTGATCTTAATCTTTGTCTAAGATGTGCAAGAACATCGTGCGTGGTCAGAACTGAACTGTGACCAGGAATACAGGTGTGGAACGAGGAAACACAAGGAAGAAATCATGATGGGAAGGAAGGCAAGTCAGAGCACACCAAATAACCACATCACACACATACCTGACACAGTGGCCATTTCTCAATATCAAATTTGTCGAGTACGGTTTAGTGAACTCGGCAAGTACGGTCTTGGTAAGAACAATCCAAGAGAATGGACTTCCTAAGAACGCCAGTCTGTAACTGGAACGGGTGGTATTTGTGAACTTTCCTCCATGGTTCAGCTGTATTTCTGTCATCGGCTCCGTAACACATTTCCCTCAAATCACCACAATATCACTGTATTAGATTTCAATACATCTGTACTATTTACATGTCATTTATATTTTTATACATTTTGTATATTTTTCAAAACTGGAACAAATTTCATTGAATCCCATATCATCATGTATTTCTCTGTATTCTGTCTCTGGCGTGTGTTCCAACATTGGATCACATCATCTTGTTACAGTCATCTGGTCAATAAAAGATTTCTGAATTAAGTTTTCACAGAAGCCACCGTTGCATTCGAGAGTAGCACAAAGTGCATCTTGGGATATTTCCCAGCCAAGTCTACACAAGTCACCAACCAGTGCATCCTTGGTCTAAGCTAGCAGACAAGAACAACATCCAGGAATTCCATGTGTTCTTGGCTTATGCAAACTTTCAATTGGAACAGTACTTGGGCCCCGACTGATGATGTTTCATGAGATTGCGAGAATGGAAGAACAGACAAGAACACATATTGGGAAATAGCCTGAGAAACCAAATACTGCTACTAATTAAAAGTAATCAAGGAGTTGGATAACCGTTATGTAGAAGTGGCATCTGCAGTAAAAATGGAAAAAGAAAATCTTGGTGTCAAATTTTTGATAACTTCCAAAAACAAAACCTGAACTAAATACTAGAATTGCACTGATTAATCAGCCATGCTCAGAAATTGGTTGATTTTCATGTGACTGGCCACAACCTGAGACCGTTCGGTCAGTCTGAAATTGACCAATTTTGAGCGCAGGTCAAATTCCTGTCGCACCGCATAGCTAGACCTGGGGCCAGTTCCAGATAGTCATATATGAAGTGGAAATCAGGAATGTGAAGGGGGCATGGGGGGCGGTCCGTGCTGTATGTACCTCACACTGAGTAAGCACACACCATACAACCGTGCAAAGTGAAAGTGAAACTTAAGATGCTTTACTAGTTCCTCTAAATCTCCTACTGTCGTGCACCTCATTTTCCTTTTCCCTACCTTTGGAAACTTTCATTTGAGGGGGCAGGATGTTGGTTAAGGGGGCATTGCCCACTCTTGCTTGCACCCCCCCCGCCACCAACCAGACTGAACCAGGCCCAGCCAGACCTATGATAATTACTGTATTTGTATAATAATTTTACCCTCTATACAATGTCAAATCAATAATTCCAAAAATCCGATAATATATGATAATTTGACTCCTTTATTACACAACTAAATTAATTCATTATCAAACACAAATAGAATACGGATCCTTCGCATAGTGCTGCCCTTGTTTTTATTCATCCTCTCACATGTCTCTCTACTCATGAGACAGGACCTTGGTTCAGCCCAAAGCCTGTAGAAGTTGTGAATGTATATGTAAGGGTAGAGACTGCGATCTGGTAGGATCGGCGATTCTACCAGTAGAGACTCCGATCGTAGTCTCTACCAGTAGAAACTCCGATCAGAGTCTCTACTGGTAGAAACTCCGATCCTGCCAGTAGAAGGGTTAGGGTTAGGGTTAGGGTTCGGGGTTAGGGTTAGGGTTAGGGTTAGGGTTCGGATTGGAGTTTCTACCAGTAGAGACTCTGATCGGAGTTTCTACTGGTAGAGACTACGATCGGAGTCTCTACTGGTAGAATCGCCGATACTACCAGATCGCAGTCTCTACCCTGACATATACGTGGTGTTAATCTGGTCCATTCAGTGCAGGGGTTCATCCTGTGCTCCACATATGCAGAGACACTTCCTTTTTTCCAAGGTTCTGTTAGATCGTTTAAAAGTAAAACTGAGCTGCAGCGTGTAATATGTACAATCTATGATAATGAGTTACTAAACAGATGGTCTGAGCCACATCGGAATACAAATTGGATGTGTATGATGATTTTCCTTCAAATACGATAATTTCCAGCTACCGGTACAATACGAAACTCACTAAAAACCAGGCGTTTCAATCCATGCACCTGTTTTTATACAGAAAACCTGGCACCTTTTTGCACACTTTTCTTCTATTTTTAAAACAAATGTCCTTCCTACGATGCTTGTTGCAACAAATTTCCAAAAATGCCCAAGTGATCTACCGGCTCTGTTTGTAAACAAATGGATTGTTCATGGTGGTGTACACTTTGAAATTGTTAACGATGAGGGAAAAGATTTAGGTGAGTAATCACAGAAAGACTAACAGATTAGTGATATTTAGGCTATGACTCTGGTTTTACAAATTTGATGAAATATTGGGATGAAAGTCATATGCAGCTTTAAGTGTCTGTGCTGTAACTTCTATAATAATGAGTCTATTAAACAAACACACTTTTATTATAGACTCAGTCAGTTGCAATTCTTCTTATTTGCATCTTATCTAAAGGTTTGATTTCCAGTTTTATCTTGATCTGACCTGCGATGCAGCTACAGTTTGACAGGTCATGTCTTATTGCTTCATCCTTGCAGCAAATTCCATGTGCTCCCTTTCCAAAGCCCCTCCCTTCTTCCTGCAGCCTTAAAAGGACCGTTGATCCGCCTGCCAACAGCGTTCCCAGCCAAAAATCTCACCCTGTGCTTTTCCACCACACTCCCGCTGCGCTTCCTCCCCCCCCTCACCCCCACCCCGCCCAGTGCATACATCAGCACTTTATTGTTCAGTAATAATAAGATGAGCCATCTTTATGGCCTCCTATTTGCTGGTCTTAGCTTGACAAAAGCTTTCTGGGAGCCAATATTTTTCAGGGCAAGTCAAGATGGTGTAATATCATCTGCCTACAAAGAACAGTACTTCGTAGAATGATGTTGAATCATTTTCAAAGTCAAGGATTAATACACATAAACTCACCCCCGGGGCGTTCATGGTTGCGATCGGTGTGCAGCAACATAGCAATGGGCATTCCAACATTTTTGGAGCGGCCAGCGACCAACACATTCTTTCCCACTGTCTCAATTCCTGAAAAAAGAAGTAAAACTTTAATAAATTATGCTTCATCAACAGTAATGCTCAATGAGGACTTCAGTACACAACTAACAGTTGTTTGATTAAAATAAAATACCTCCACCACAGTTTAGACAATAACATCCTTTATGAACCAAAGTAAAGGGTATATAAATATTTCAGTGTATGAATGTTGGCTTCTTATTTTGTCTAAAAGTAACATTATTACCAAAGGTTACGTTATGACCAACTGGAGATTTTATTTGTGTTTCCACAGAAGAAACAAGAAAAAAAAGGCTGTTAACTCTGTGCATATAGACTCATTAGGTCAGAAGTATTTATGATGACTGATGAAGGGATGTAAAAACAAGAACATACCCTGTTACGTCAAACTACATGTATTTATTTTGTCTTGATTTTAAAGTATTTAACCACTGTAGGCATTTGCACTAATATACTATACTATATACTATATAATATTGAATTTGCACATTGCACTTTCTTTCTTAACCAATGTGATAATGCATTGCACTTTTATTTCACTTATTTATTTTTTATTCTGGATGTTTGTTATTTTTATTGTTGTATGAGTGGTATGTGTTGTCTGTGCAGTGGACCCCTCTGTCCAAGACAAACTTCTCCCAAGCGAGACTATTAAAGACACCTTGACCTTGACCTATACATAAAACAACATTGTGATTTATTACCTGAGCATCTCTTCAAAATGGCAGTGCAATTAATAAGCTACTACTGAAAGTTAATGAAGAAATGGCAATAAAGATGGTCAGACAAGTTTATTGTATCGTTATCCCCACATCATAATTGCTTAACTCATACACAAATGGACAAAAGTATGTGGACACGTTGAATTCAGGTGTTTCTTTTCTAACAGGGGTCTGGGATACAAAACAATAATGACTAATGTCAGAATATAGTTTTATATTAAACTATATGGAAATAAATATTGGGACACACCATGTCTACAGCTGTAAGATGTCCTGTTCATGAGGATTTGACAGAGAAACATCAATATTAATAATCAATATGATATTTATCCCAATATAAAACTATATTATGACATTTTTCATTATTGTTTTGTATCCCAGACCCCTGTTAGAAAAGAAACACCTGAATTCAGCGTGTTCACATACTTTTGTCCATTTGTGTATGAGTTAGGCAATTATGCTGCGAGGTTAACAATATGATTGAACATTTGCATCCATTTGTCATAGCTAGACAAATGGACTAGTCTGCAGGATTTATTGTGTTGGAGCAACATGAATTCTCAACTTGAATCCAAAGACCTGAATTTAAAAAACTCAGTAGTTCAAGATGAAAACCTTCACGTTCCTCTGAACATTTTCTAAATTACTTGCACTAAGTATCCTAAGTATCTTCATAACTGCCTGGGAATGTCAAATATTCCCTGAGAATATTTAGTATAAACAAGCCCCAAGGCCTCCATCTTCATCCTAAAAGGACACTTATCACAAACACCATCATAAACACAATGGACCCAAAAAGCTCCGACCATCGTCAAGGATGCTCCCAACGCCCTTCAACTCGTCAACTCTGACTGGGGGACCAAGGATTTCAGGTTTTCTAAACCACACTTAACAGATTAGCAATTCTGGTTGATTAAAGCTTTATCTCTGGGTATATATGAGCAGCAGCACCCCCTAATGGAGCTGATCAGTTAAACCACAAAAGGAGTTTTTCCTCTGGTGTTATATCTTCCAGAGGAACAATTACTCTCACCAAATGACAGTAATGCAGAACAATATTTGAATTATCCAGGTTTCTGCCTGTTAAAAGGAAATTTTTCTTTCCACTGTCACCAGTCACAAGTGTTTGCTCCTGGAGGATTCTGCTGGGTTTCTGTAAATTGGTTTGAGAGTCTGGTTTCAACTGGCTCCATATGTAGTGTCATGAGATAACTTTTGTTATGATTTGGGGCTACATAAATAAAATTTGACTGATTGATTGAATTATTTATTTGAATTATTTTAACTCATCTAAAATTGGCTTTACTACTCACTGTTTACCAATTCATGTCCATTCTTAATTTAAGAGGAAGATTTCTCCGGTGCCTATGCACAGAGACTGGCTTTGTGCAGAATACAAAAGAAAAGCTGTGTTAGAAGCCATCTAATGGGCCCCATATGGTATTACAGAACAAAAGCTGAGCCTCTGTCACAAAAGATTCATTGATGAGCCGAGATCTGCTGACCAGGGTATGAATGCAGTCTGAGTCCGTTCAATCCAAGGTACGATACAGCACCATGGAGAATGCACATCTAATGATATAAACCAGTGGTTCTCAACTGGTCTGGCTTCAGGACCCACTACCATCCCTCAATGACAAGACAAGACCCAGATTAATAAGTTACTTTCTCACATTTATTCAATAAAAAGATGGTGTGTGTATGAAAACACAGAAGACAAGTTTGATGATCAGCCAAACTGACCAGCAGGAGGTGATGATAAAGAGGGAAATATTCCCATTAACACTAAATGAGGTCCATTTGAACCAAAACTAAAATGTGTGTAAAAATTTTCACACGTCTGTTCCACATTTTTAATATTTTTTTGCTGATTCAAACAATCATTTAATTGAATCGAGGAAAATAATCAATCGATTTAACCGATTCCAAAAGTAACTAATAGCTGCATCTCTTGTTTACTGCTCCTTACAGGATTATCTGCTCACTGCAGGGTTTAGAAGATGTGCTGATGACAGTATGTCCATGTGGTTGTGTCGTTGGAGCTGTGGACTCACCTGCTCTTTTGATAATCTCCCAGACAGCTGCAGGTGTGGCAGGAACCATTGACCTCTGGTCCAAACACAGCTTTCCAATGTTGACGATATGGAAGCCGTCCACATCCTTCTCTGGAGCGATGGCGTTACACACCGCCCGCTCATTGATGTGTTCTAAATAGGGGAAGAAGAACAGCAGATGAACAACTACAACACTATTCTGTTGGAAGAAAATCTTTTCTGGATCTTCTGAATGTTGTTTTCAGTGGTGGAAAACGAAATCACATCCTGTAGTTTCACTGTCCTGTTTCAACTATCTGTCTTCAAAAAGTCAACTTTTCATGAGTTCAAACAAACAGTATCTTTGGCTTAGAGGCAATTCATTTCTCAGAGTATTTTAAAGTTTTTAACCTTTGAAGACCCACAATTACGTTTGTCACAACTTCCGAATGTTTTTGGTCTTTCTCAACTGATTTAGCAACTTTATAGTATTATTCTCTGCCTTTTGTATTTTTCACTTAGAATCAGATATTTAATTCACTGATCATGTAGGTGTTCATAAAAGCTCAGAGTATCGTAAATTCCGGACTATAGTCCGCACCTGAATATAAGCCGCAGACCCTAATTTTAGAAAGAAAATCAATTTTGTACACGTATAAGCTGCGCCGGTTTATAAGCCACGGGTGTCCACCAGTGGCGATTTCTCATAGACTGCAAGAGAAGCCCGGCTTCCCCTATCATTACGAAAATTAAATGGTTAAATATGTTTGGTTGTTGACATTTCATTGACTACACGTGTTAAAACACGTTCATCTCACAGACGAGTTTGTTCAGAATCAGCTTTATCACAAATCATCAGACTCGATGTTGTTCACTTCGCATACATTCCCATTGCGCTGTTTCCTCAAACGATCTATGGTCAATGCATTTCCCCATTAAAGCCTGGCTTCTATGGGAGTCTATGGGACCAAGTGGAACCTTTTTTTTTCACTGCGTCAAAACTGGACGGTAATTGGATAAAGGTTTTCTTTGAGTTCAAATGAAATTACTCCCTGTATGTAAATGGGTATGATATGTGTGAGCTTGCTGTCATATCTATAGGTTGATTCGTTGTTAATATGATGATTAAAAAACAAAAGACAAAAAAACGAGGCAATAAAAGGATAGTAATAAAAGCACATTTTCTCTTTCTTATTTTTTTGTCAGTGGACTTATCGGGGTTTCCTTTGGATTCGTGCCGATAGGGGATTGACTCGCTTTTGGGCCGGCTGTGGATTCACGGACTTAAAATGACTTGAAAGACACTTGAAAGTAAACAAATTTTTGTTTTTCGTTAGAGTAGGACTTTTAATTTATTTTTAAAACATAAAGATTAAAAACAAGTAATTACGTCTGTTGTAATATCATTTTCATTTAACATTACGTACGACGTGCGCATTCATTTTGAGATGCTTTAAATTTATGATGGTCTCTGGAGAGCTTTATTGGGTGTTTTCATTCAGAGTTTTGTTTTGTATATTTGTGAAACAAACAAACAATAGGTGGTCTGCCCTCTCCGGGTTGGTGGCGAGTCTTTGCCCCAAGTGGAGGAGTTTAAGTATCTTGGGGTCTTGTTCACGAGTGAGGGAAGGATGGAGCGTGAGATTGACAGACGGATCGGTGCAGCGTCTGCAGTGATGCGGTCCCTGTACCGGTCGGTTGTGGTAAAAAAGGAGCTGAGCCGAGAGGTGAAGCTCTCGATTTACCGGTCAATCTACGATCCTACCCGCACCTATGGTCATGAGCTTTGGGTCATGACCAAAAGGACAAGATCCCAGATACAAGCGGTCCAAATGAGCTTCCTCCGTCGGGTGGCTGGGCGCACCCTTAAGGATAGGGTGAGGAGCTCAGTCACCAGGGAGGAGCTCAGAGTAGAGCCGCTGCTCCTCCGCTTCGAGAGGGGCCAGCTGAGGTGGCTCAGGCATCTGTTTTGGATGCCTCCTGGACGCCTCCCTGGGGAGGTGTTTCGGGCATGTCCCACTGGGAGGAGATCTCGGGGAAGACCCAGGACACATTGGAGAGACTATGTCTCTCGGCTGGCCTGGGAACGCCTCGGGGTCCCCCCGGAAGAGCTGGAGGAGGTGTGTGGGGAGAGGGAAGTCTGGGCATCCCTGCTTAGACTGTAACCCCCGCAACCCGGCCCCGGATAAAGCGGAAGATAATGGATGGATGGATGGTGAAACAATATTAACATTTGAAGGTTTACTATTTTTCCTTAAAAGTTCCCCTTTTGTGTGTGTTAATATTAACTTTATAAAGGTTAAGTTGTTGATGTTATCCATTCCTGCATACCTGGTAACAACAGACAGATTCTTCCCTGGGGTGCGGCAGGCAATAAGGTAAAATCGTCGTATAAGCCGCGTCGGAGTATAAGCCGCAGTGCTTAAAGCGTGGGAAAAAACTAGCGGCTTACAGTCCGGAATTTACGGTAAATTTAAAGGTTATTATATCAAAAACAGAAGAAAATGAAGAAACAGTGACTCATGGCTCAGATGGGACGGCCATGGCTCAGATGGTAGAGCGGGTCGTCCAATAACCAAAGGGTTGAAGGTTCGAATCCTGCTCTGTCCATGTGCTGTTGTGTCCTTGGGCAAGACACTTCACCCTCCTTGCCTCCAGTGCTGCTACTCACACTGGTGTATGGATGCGTGTGAATGTTCAGCAGTGCTTGGAGGGGCCGTAGGCGCAAACTGGCAGCCACGCTTCCGTCAGTCTGCCCCAGGGCAGCTGTGGATACAGATGTAGTTTACCACCACCAGAGGGGGAATGTGAGAGTGAACGAATAATGGATCCACTGTGTGCGCTTTGAGTATGCTTTCATAGAAAAGAGCTATATAAATCTAACCCATTATTATTATTATTTTTCCAACAAAATATATCATTATCTGGACATAAAAACAAGTGTATATAACCACTGTCATTGATCCAACTCCAAGGGTTTTACTGGTGAATCAATGTTGTAGAAGATGTCTGTGTTTCCATGGTAGCTATGGAGCCTCTGAATGTCCAAATGGGTCATATCTGATGACCATGAAAAGATGACAAACTGTATTTTACACCAATTATTTACATGGAATGACAGGATTATTGGATCAGCAGTTATTAAACGTTGTAGATCTGTAGATGCTTTTGGGTCTTTAAGGGTTAATATTTAAAGGAACAATAGAGAGCTGAAGTCCAGACCTTCCATTATGCCACATAAGAAAAAATATAAATGGTGATCACTGGCAAAAGGCAAACAAAGTTTGATCCTGTTTGAATTGTACAATCAACTAAACATATGATGTAAAATGAAAATATATTTTTAAAAGTCACTTTAGATCAGTAGATACTTTTGGTCAGTTTGGTTCTTTATGGGTTAAGGAGAAATGTTGTTTTCACTGGACAGTTAAGAGATGAAAAAATCTAAATGTAAAAAAAGCTAAGACCGTCAAACAGACACAGTTGACTATTTCTATACAGTTGCATAAAATGGAAATCATCTTGTACAGTACCAGTATGTTATATTTGTACCAGTACACTACTGTATATGACTGCAGCTTGTATAATGAAGGAAACTAATTTCAGTCAGAAAAAAAAACACTACAGTATATGGTGTGTATGCACACACATGTGAAGTCTACAGATTAACCTGTACACACCACCTCATTGGATGTGAGGTTAAGTCTCATGTGCAGCTGTGTCATGTGTGTGTGTGTGTGTGTGTGTGTGTGTGTGTGTGTTTACCAGGAAGTGGCAGCTGCACCAACAGGCCGCTAACCCTCCAGTCACGGTTCATCTTGTCAATCAGCTCCAGTAACTCCTCCTGGGAGACCGAGCTTGGCCGCACAACTGTGTCACTGGAAATACCTGGAGAGCACGTACACACTTTGAACACACGACGATCTACATTAAGCCATGTGTGTGATGACTTGGTGAAGTCGGACTAAAATGATATGACATAAGTGAAATGCATTACAACTGTCATGTGTGCTGATCCGTAGGAGGCCTATAATGAACACAGAGGTCAGGACTGAACAGAGTGATGTCTGACCCAGTATACTCGCTGCCCTGGTCTTGTTCCTGACATAGGTCCGGCTGGCTGGATCTTCCCCCACTATGACCACGCCCAGGTGGGGTCTCATGTTGCCCTGAGCAACCAACTCTTCCACATCACGCTGGATTTCTCTGTGGAGCTGACGAGCCAATTCTGTCCCCGAAATCACCACGGCGGCATGTCTACACAAGAAAATTACACTGGTAAGGTGAGTGACAGATGATAAGAAGAAATCGTGTTGATATTTACATTTTATTTATTTGTAGACAAACATACCCATAATTCATTGGAGTCATCTTTTTAAAACTGCCAATATTTACTGCACTGTGCTGTATGTTATAAGATTCATCAGTTTTTGATAACACTGGAGCTGCAGCTATTGATTATTTTTAGAATTGATTAATACATTGATTTTCTTCTTTCTTCTTTTTCTTTGATTAAACAATAATTTAAATAGGTGGAAAACTAGCAAAAATGTGACACAAACATGTCTGAAAATGACAGAAGACTTGTCCTTTATTCCAGAACTAACTGAAACAATAACAGCATTTAAGCATATATATAAATATTTATACTAGAGGTATAATGGGGCACACGTTTCAGTTCGGGGCCTTCGATACAATACGGAGGTGTATCGAATGAATGCATGTAGCCTATGTGAAGAACACAAACACTCGGGGAGCAGGGTGGACACAAGCAGAACTCATGTGCAGGGCCAGTATCCTGCATGGTTTAGATATTTCCCTCTTCCATCACACCTGGAAGCCATTACATCATTATCAGGCTTCTGCAGAGCTTAATGATGAGCTGATCACTAACTGAACCAGGTGTGTTGGAAGAGGGAAATATCTAAAACATGCAAGATATTGGCCCTCGAGGACCGGGTTTGGACACCCCTGGTCTAAATCAATAGAGGTCCATCCAATTGGTGCCAATTAGTGAAATGAGGATCACCTGAGTGGTGTGGGTGTGTCTCAAGTAACTGAGGTATAAAACACCTGTGTCTGGGTCCAAAGCCTGGTTGATCAGTATTCCTGGCAACCATTACACCACGAAGACAGAAGAACGCTCTAAACAACTCAGGGAAAGGGTTATTAGAAGTACAACTCAGAGGATGGACACAAAAACATTTCCAAGGCATTGAACATCCCCTGGAGTTCAGCGAAATCAATCATCAAGAAATGGAAGGAACATGGCACGTGTGAATCTGCCTAGATCAGGCCTCCTAAACTGAGTGACTGTGCAAGTAGGAGACTAGTGAGAGAAGCCACCAAGACCACTAGGATTACTCTGATGGAGTTACAAGCTTCAGCTACTGAGATGGGACAGACTGTGCATAAAGCAACTGCTGCCCTTTTATGGGGGAGTGGCAATGAGAAAGCCACTGTTAAAGACAATACATATCAAAATAATCAATCTGCAAAATACACCGAAATCCTGGAGGACAATCTGATTCAGTCTGCAGGAGAATTACAAACTACAATTAAAAACTACAGGAATGGTTTAAAAAGAACCAGGTAAATGTTCTGGAGCAGCCAAGTCAAAGCCCAGACATCAATCCTATAGAGAATTTGTGGCTGGAGTTCAAAGAGACCTGTTCATGTCTGATACTCACGCAACCTGACAGAGCTTGAGCAGTTTTGTAAGGAAGAATGGACCAAAATTGCAGTGTGCAGATATGCAAGACTGGGACTTACCCACACACTCTGTGCTGATTGCAGCCAAAGGTGCATTTACTAAATACTGACTTGAAGGAGGTGAATTATTATGCAAACAATTATTTTTCTTTGTTTTGTTTCATTGACATTACTTTGTAGAAATCTGATTTCTCTTTGACATCAAAGAGTTTTTTCAAATAAATTTTTGTGTGGAAAAAGGGCAAATTTTATTGACCATGATTGATTTATGAAAGCAATAAAAGAGTAAAACATCCAAGGGGGTGAATACTCATGATAGGCACTGTATTTGTCTTCTCTGTAGCCTGTCTGGTGAAGTATTCATGAAAATAGACCAGTCTAGATCAAAACCACTATAGATAGGCAAGTCAAATGAGGACTAGTGTACCTCAAAAGGGTTGAGGTACATTAAGACCAAATTTCCTGCTTTGTGGTATCTTTTTGTTTTATTTGTGAAAGCTCAAACAATGGGCATTTAGTACAAAATATTAACATCCACAGCTTATTAGCCTAGATGAGGTGCAGTTCTAAAACCACTATAGTTAGGCAAGTCAAATGTGGATTGAGTTACCTCAAGATGCAAGAAAAATCTTTTCAGTTTCTTAATATCTTAACTTTATTCATTTAAACTAAAAATGACATTTCAGTACCTTTCATTTACATCGACAGTGTGTAAACGATGTCCCCTTTCAAAACCATTCTGATTAGTCCAATCTAGATTCGATTTTTCCAGTGAGGACCAAAGTTATTTAGAGTAAAGTTTCAAAATTGTGAAACTACAAAAAAGGGTCATTTCACTGTTTCCCCCATATCTAGTCCACAACAGAGCTGGTCCAAATTAGAACTTGTTAAAGTTAGATAACTTCAGAGAGGCTGAATAATGTTAATCACACAGTTTCTGACTTTTGTGTTTGTAAAAGGTTAATAAAGTGAGATTTCACTGATTTCTCTCCACATCTCAAATCAGACAATGCTGAAATATAAAACCATCAACAACTTACATATGGTGCATTGCCCACCACACACCTAGACGCTAAAAAAAAAAAAAAAGTTTTACTTTGTGTTCAACAAATATCTGTGTGAAAATGTAAGAAAGGGACATTCCACTGTTTTACCCACATCTAGACCACACACCAGGTGCAGATTATACACCACTATGTTTAGACTTGAAAAATGTAGACCACCATATCATTCCTAAGAGACTGAATAACATTAATAAACACATTCTGTTTGTAAAAGCTGAATAAAGTCAGATTTCACTGACTCCTCTTCTCATCTCATATTTGACAAGCTTCACATATTAAACCACCAACTGTCTTAGTTAAACATTACATACAGTGACTTGCCTACCACAGACCTAGAGAGGCTAAAAAATACTTTAAATGCAGTTTCACATTCTATACAGCGGTATAGTTGATCATTTGGGTCCAGTTGTCTGTTGGTCCCAGTGCAGGCTCATCCATACCTCATTAGCTAACAGCTAACAGCTAGCTAACCTTCACATACACTGGTCAACATACACGACCCAAAGCAGCCCGTCCGTTAACAACTGACTTATGTAACAGCAGTACGTTTATAGACAGTTCTTATCTCTAGACACCATCCAGCTTTAGTGTAGGTATGTGTGCTAAACCTGCACCTTCCTTCCCCACCATGACCGGAGACAGCCGCTGTCAATCACTGTCCTCTGACACGTGACGCTCCACACGCCTCCGCCGGTGACAGCGGACCGCATCCCTCCGCAAAGTATCCGCGCGTATATTAAACAGAAAAACTGCCTGTTTTCAGCGTAGTGCCGTTTACCTCGTCGCCGACTGATGTAGGTGTCTCCTCTGATTCTCGCATTTTCTGTGCGTCCGCAGTTTGGCCCGGCAGCAGTGATGGTGTAACGTTAACGGGCTACAAATCCTGAAGGAGGAGCGAAGCGGTGAAACAGAGGCCGCCATGTTTGTGCGTGTGCGTCTGACAGCGTGTGTGCGTCGTGTGTGCGTGTGTGCACGCGAGGGACAATGGGGGAGGGCCATGCTTCGACAACAGCTGATGACAGTGGATGATAACACTGGACTGTGAACGAGAAGAGACCACCATAGCACAAATATTCTCTTTTAATGCTGTTAATTAACCTGATTAACCTTTAAATAATAATAATAATAATAATAATAATAATAATAATAATAATAATAATAATAATAATAAACTTTATTTGTATAGCACCTTTCATACAGAAATTGTAGCCCAAAGTGCTTCACATTGATTGAAAAAAAATACAATATTAAAATACATTAAGATTTGATTAGAAATACAATAAAATAAAAATAAATATAAAAACAGCGCACATTAAAATATTTGATTATACATAGAATTTTTGAAGTGCAAGAAATAAGATAAAATTTGAGAGAAATACAAAAAAATTAAAATAAAAGCAGCGCACATTAAAATATTTGATTATGCATAGAATTTTTGAAGTGCAAGAAATAAGATGAAATTTGAAATACAATAAAATAAAAAAAATAAAAACAGAAATACAATAAAATAAAATAAATAAATAAAAAACGCACATTCCTGGTTCCTGATTTGTGACCCCATTTTTATCTCCTTTCAAAGGCTAATGAGAATAAAAATGTTTTTAATTTGGTTTTAAATATATTCAGTGAACTGGCTTCTCTAATGTCTTTTGGAATTGTATTCCATAACTTTGGTGCATAGTTAGTAAAGGCTGCGTCCCCCATTTTCTTTGTAATATTTCTGGGAGTCGCTAGTAACCCTGCATTTGATGACCTCAGTGTTCTAGTTTGTTTAGTTTAAAGACGCAGAACTATTTTTTCAGTTTCAGATTTATTTTCCTCTACATTTCCCCTTTCACAAGTAATTAATCAACAGTTATTATGGTATTATCCTCTGATGGATCCTCCTTGGATGCTCTTAAAAGATCAGAGTGTCTAAAAAAAAAAAAAAACAGAGAAAATTGGTAAAAAAAAAAAAAAAAAATATATATATATATATATATATATATATATATATATATACACATATATATATATATACACACACACACACACACATAAATAATGGAATCTCAACTCACGTAAATGCTAATTAAAGTGTAACTTTGGCCGTTAGCATTCTGAGTCCACCTCTACTGTCTATGTGACTTCGATGGAAAGACAATGAGATGGAGGTGATGAGGGTGTGAATGTCCAAGAGTAGATGTGGAACTGAAGTAGTTCCGGAACATACCAGTGTGTCAGATCCAGTCTGATGGTGTTGAACAGAGCCATAGAACCACTTCAGCTCCCTGTTGGAAAACCAGCAGGATTTGTCTCATTTCAACTGAAAGACAAGTTGACTGAACAGCTCTGATTTTTATTATTAATGCAAATATTCTGACATGGTGTTGTACTAAATATTCTACTGTTTCATCATCAAGGTTTCATCTAATTGGATTATTAACAGAGTTTAATATAATTTATTCTTTATGCAGATTGGAGGACTGCATTTTGTCACGTCAGCTGTTCTTCTCTGGCCTCAGCTCTGAAGTCCAGTCACTCTCACATTCACACCTATGAGCAATTTAAATTAACCAGTTAACCTATCAGTGCATGTGTTTGGATGGTAGGAGGGAGGATTTTAAACTTAATTCTAAACGGACATTAGTCCACCTTTAAGCCAGTGAAGAGCTTGTAGCACAGGGGTGATGTGCTCTCTTCTATTAGTTCCTGTTAATAATCTTGCCGCCGTAGTTGAAACCTTTTTAGAGAACTTTTAGGACACGCTGCTTGTAGGGAGTTATAGTATTCTAGTCTAGATGTAACAAACGCATGGATCAATTTTTCAGCATCATTTCTAGACAGAATGTTTCTAATTGTGGCTATGTTACGCAGGTGGAAGAAAGGTGCTCTGCAGGCTTGATTCATATGAGCTTTAAAACCTGAACACATCTGACTGGATTATTAACAGTTTAATCTATAGAATATATTCTTTATTCAGATTGGAGTGCTGCAGTTCATCAGATGTAAGCTGTTCTTCTCTGGCCTCAGCTCTGAAGTCCAGTCCATCCCATCTGATGGAACTTGATCTGAGCAGAATCAACCTGGAGAATTCAGGAGTGAAGCTGTTGTGTGATTTTCAGTCCAGACTGTAAACTTTTGATTCTGAGGCTGGTTCACTGTTGTTTTAACAAAATGGTTAAATGTTTGATTTTTAATCCACAGTCCAATTCCAAAAAACAACTAAAACAGGACTTTGTTTAAAACACAATTACAGAGTACAATACAAATCTTATTAACCCACATTTTATTCACAATAGAACATAGAAGAGAAACATTTAAACTGTTTCAACCATATGTTTGACCCCCTGATCTCTACCTAATCTTATCAGTGGGCAGACTAAGTCATAACCTAAATATAATGTATATATTTGCACATCACTAGCTTCTATGTAGAATGTTTAAAAGTATATATAATTAGAAAAGCACTCAGAGAGCACAGACCTCTGCCAAGGCAGATCAGTTGTCCCCCACCCTGATCACCACCAAAATTTAATCATTTGTTCCTTGTACCTGTATCAACATTTCCTGAAAATTTCATGAAAATACGTCCATAACTTTTTGAGTTCTTGCTAAGAAACAAACAAACAGACAGACAGGCAGACAAACCCCAATGAAAACATAACCTCCGCCATTACACTTGGTGGAGGTAATAATTTATTTCACCTCAGAATACACAAAAGTTCATCGAACCTGGAATTTGCAGATAATGTGATTCATTCCATGTGTTGAATTCTTTTGTGTGTCTGTGATGCAGGACTTTCAGTGACTGCAGGAATCCTGGTAATAACCAAACACAATGATTGTATTCATCAACCACACAGTTAAAGTGGTTCAGTAATGACAGACTGAAATGAGCAGTCGTTTGCCTTTGTTACTGGTTTTATTTCCAACATAAAGGAGGGACCTCAACCTCAACCTGTAGAAATGGAATAAACAATCATGCAGACACCCCTGGATTAAACATGGAGGGTGAATGGAAGTGTGGATTGCTGATAGTGTGTTCCACCAATCAACATTCTTCAACACACAGCCCCACCCCCAAGAATCCCAGGGAATCTGAAAAGTCCCGCCCCCCTAAGGAAAGTTTGGAGTTGAGGAAAGTTTTTTACTGAGTAATTTTGGTGAAAATGCACTGAGGTTTTTCTAAATCCTTGGTAAAGTTAAACATCCTGTGGTGGAAAATGGGATATTTTGTGTCTAACTAATGTCAAAAACAAAAGTCCATTTTGTTTCCGCAGATCGATTTCACATGACGTGGTATTTCATCCACCATGTTCTGAATATACAAAGATTCGAATGAACATCAGGTCAAAAACGTGAAGAAAAATGAAACTTTCAACAAAGTTAACAAAACATCAAGCAAACAAAATAATGTCATAATGTGACTCTTTTGGTAGATTAATATCACTCAGACATTCACTTTTACAGATTTGCTTTGGATTTCAGTTGTGATTTCAGTTCATCCTTTAAAAAAAAGATTTAAAAAATCCCTTTTACCTTTAGTCAAGTCAGGTCTTCTTTTCTAAATATGGAACATGTGGACAAAGCATGACAGCAGAGGAAAATGCTGTGATGCCCTGAACGAAGGGGGTCAAAGCGGTCAAAGGAGTCAAAGCCAGTCAAAGGGGGTCAAAGGGGTCAAAGCCGGTCAAAGGGGGTCAAAGCCGGTCAAAGCTGGTCAAAGCCGGTCAAAGCCGGTCAAAGCCAGTCAAAGCCGGTCAAAGCTGGTCAAAGCCGGTCAAAGGGGGTCAAAGCTGGTCAAAGCCAGTCAAAGGGGTTCAAAGCCAGTCAAAGGGGTTCAAAGCCAGTCAAAGGGGTCAAAGCCAGTCAAAGAGGGGTCAAAGCTGGTCAGAGGGGGTCAATGGGGATCAAAGCCGGTCAGGCTGGCACAGGTTCAAGGTTTGTGAAAGGTGTGGGTCCAGCTCACAGATGTTTTCTATCAGACATGAACAGGCTCCTGGTCCTTTGTGTCGCACCAGGTCGATCACATATCTAGCCCTGTCGGATCGGCCTTTCATTTTAGCTTCTTCACTTTCATTGTCATTTATAAACCTCTGTTGTAAAAGTCTGTCCAGCAGCTGGTTCAGAACCGCCTCCGACACGCGAATGCTAAAGTCTGGCCGAACTGAAGACAACTTGTCCTCTAGAGAGACGTTCTGTTGAGACCTGTGTTGACGGTCTTCACTCACAGCAGGATCTGAAGGATGAACAGAAGAAGATATGAACGAACTCCAGCCTGTGACCGGTTCCACAGCTTAAAAAAATCTACCACATCTTCTGTAGAGCTACATTACTTTGTCATACTTGAGCGTAGAAACATGGTCAAAACTTTAAATTGTTCATCACACATAAGGCTGTATTAGGTCCAATTAGTATCTCCATATCTAGTTCAGTGTTTATGAAATAATAATTTAAGTTTTGCGTTTTCCCAATTTAAATCATAATGTTCAGCCTAAGAGTGGACAGAGGCTCTGGGAAATCTTCAGTTTTCCTTTCATTTCCATCCAGTTTCACCATATTTACCACAGAGTGCATAGATGCATTCGTCCTCTTTCAGACAATGTGACGACCAAAGCCCAGTGACTTACAGAATCTGAACTATGAGGAGTTTCATCCAACTGACCATTAAACCAATAATAAATTAGAATGGGACCATGTCTTACCAGTCAGATGCACATCATGTTGCCAGACCTTTTTGTTTTCTTGGTCTTTCACCGTTAAAGTCACCTCTTCCATGTTCATTGGAAGGCGGATTTCAAACGTTGGGTGATAATTTGGTCCGAAGTTCAGGATAAAATTTGCTCTCTGAAAACCAGTAGTAGTTTGGGCATCATTACAGTAGTTTACTTATTCAGTTAATTATGGGACCGGTTAGTTTCCTCTGCTTACCTCAGGTTGTACTATGTAGGCATTTGGACAGTCCACAGTGTAACTTTGGTTTTTGATGAGTTCACATCCAGAAGGGGCTTCAATGTACTGTTTAGCATTCCACTGTTTTCTTTGGACCTTTAGACACAACACAGCATTTATATTAACATCAGGGTGATTTAAAGACATCTCAATACTCGAGGTTAGTGTGATTCACAATCTAAAAACAACAGCGCCTAGGTCGTAGTCTCTGTTCTTGTTCATCCAAAGGTGTTCGGTGGGTTGAGGTCGGTTTATGGAGGTCAGTCCAGGCTCCACTGCTCTGGAGTCCAGTGGTGGTATTCTTTACAATATTCTGCTCGACTCTTCACATTATGCGTGGTTGTGCAAGGCTCACATTTAGCTGCCTGGCCTTGGAAACCCATGAAGGTTCCATCAGACAGTTTTTATGCTGATATTAATGCCAGAGGAAGTTATATACCTCAGTACTCGCCAACCCAGCTCCACTATAAGGTCATTTATGTTCGCTTTATGTACTTAAATAGGTTTGTCTGTTTCTAACATTGTCATGCGTCACTGCCTTCATACTTCCATGTGTCCAATCCATTGGAATGAATATTTTCAAACAATCCACCAGAGGGCGCTGCTCATAATTACAATACTGACTACATACCACGAAGAAGAGTTTTTTAGAGGAAGAAGAAAGTTAATAATTATAACAAACATGGCAACGACATAGGAGGTTTTACTAATGTGGAAACTCATGTTAATATTCAGAAGGGTAGTTGTCATAAATACTGTATGTCGGTAGTTTTTCACTAACTCACACTATCGCTCTTTGAAAAGTTCCACTAGTTATGGAAATTTTTCTCTCCAAATCTCAACTCTGCCTCCACTGTTCCCGGGGTTACTGCTCTGTATTCTTTGTCTGGGTAAGCACTGGCAAGCTCCTGGAAAACGGACAGAATTAAGTACAGAATGTACACAGGGGATGGACAGAACGCTCCATCCCAGTGGCGATTTCTCATGCATTGCAAGGGAAGCTCAGCTTCCCCTAAAATTATGAAAATTAAATAATCAAATATGTTCGGTTGTGTTGACATTTCATTGACTACAAATGTGTTAGAACATGTTCATCTCACAGACGAGTTTGTTCAGAATCAGCTTTTTCACAAATCAACAAACTCGATGTTGTTCACTTCTCATTCATTCCCATTGCGCTGTTTTCTCATTCAATCTCTGCTCAGTGCATTTGCCCGCAGATGCCCAGCGTCCATGCGCTTCAATGGGACTGAGTGGAACAGTTTTTTTCACTGCCTCAAAACTGGACGGTAATTAGATAAATGCCACGATGTTGCCCCGCCCCCGGACTCTGGGCGTCTCTGGGAGTGAATGGAGCTGTGGGCGGACCTCAGCTGGGCTGGACACCAGGCTTCCACGTGCTGATTGGAGGATCAGTCAAAAGGCTGAATCCCGTTTGATTGACAGCTATTTTGAGATATACTCCTTCACTTGACAGCGTTCAGTTTAATACCGTCGCACATTCTGCTGTGAAATCGAGAGAGAAACCACTACGAAATTACTTGTTCATTTCTTGCACTGTAAATAAAACACACTCATTGTACTTCTTTGTTTCAATTTAACATAATTTCAACGTTTTCTTGTTTACTTGGTATGATAAGGTCACTGACCATTTTCTTAAAAAGGAACGGAGGGCTGAATTTATGTTTAAATAACTTGAAATTTTTTTTTTTATGTAAGCCGACAATGAGCTTCCCCTCTCTGAAAGACGAGCAGCCGCCACTGCTCCATCCGTATCCATCTGCGTCTTTAATGTAGAGCAGGGGTGTCCAATCCTGGTCCTCGAGAGCTACTATCCTGCATGTTTTAGATGTTTCCCTCTTCCAGCACACCTGACAGTCATTATCAGGCTTCTGCAGAGCTTGATGATAGGCTTATCATTTGAATCAGGTGTGTTGGAAGAGGGATACACCTAAAACATGCAGGATAGTAGCTCTCGAGGACCAGGATTGGACACCCCTGACATAGAGTATAAATGAGCCCTTACATCACAGGTGTCAAACCCCGGTCCTCGAGGGCCAGTATCCTGCATGTTTTAGATATTTCCCTCTTCCATCACACCTGGGAGCCATTACATCATTATCAGGCTTCTGCAGAGCATGATGATGAGCTGATCATTAATTGAACCAGGTGTGCTGGAAGAGGGAAATATCTAAAACATGCAGGATACTGGCCCTCGAGGACCGGAGTTTGACACCCCTGCCTTACACGGTCTGTTCACTTTGCAGTAACATCCCTTAAAGTTGATGGCTGAATATCTAATAATGGAGAAATCTCATAAACTGACTTGTGTCAACAGCACTATCCTATTACTGTACCAGACTGGAACTGGGTGAGCTCTTTAGAACCACCTGTTGTGACTGTACGGCTAGGTGTTTGATTTAGTAAACCTGTGGAAACTGGACTGAGTGAAACACCTGAATTCAGTGGGTTAGAGGTGTGGGTCTATACTATGGTCCATACAGCGTAGATCAAATCACATGGAAGAGTCCTGGTCCTGACTGGAGCCAGCTGGTTTGTTACCAGTGGAGTAATGGATGAAGGATATGTTTTAACTTGTTGACCTTGAGGACTATGTGTATGTTTTTACATTTCAGACCATAGTGAACATTGTCTAGTTCTTCAGAAGAACCTCAGATTATAGGAAACCCTTTTTAAACTAGGCTTAGGTCGCAACAGATTAACCCTAATGATGACTTCTGATACATTTTTACCTCGTCCACAGAGATGTTGCGTGGCAGCAGTAACACATTTAGTTTTTGCTTTTTTATTTTTGGGTTTGGTGGTGCGAGGAACAGCAGAACTTGGCCGTGGACTGTTTTTCTGGAAAACCAGTTTGCAAGAAACTGCCAGACAAGGCCAAAGGCAGACATGTGTAGGACATCGATGACCACATGAGTGTCTGTGATCTCCAGCGGATCAATGAAGCTCATTCCATCGTCAGTGATGTGGGCGACGGACAGGCTTCCAGAACTCTGACCTGTAAAAACAGAGACTCCTCCAGAACCAAGATCCAACTGGACAAACTCACAGCATCAAAAATCTGACAAGATGAAAAATGACCTGAACGAACTTCAGTTAACTGCCAATATTCACACTACTGAAAAATGAAAACTCGACCAGTCTAGTTGTTGATTCAATAAAATAGAATGTGTGATAACTTTCTTACCATGCTTTGTCTCACAGTGTGGGAGGTGGAGTTTGCGAACTGCGTTCTCAGGGCACTCGATGCGGAACAGCGGACCTGCAGGCATCCTACCAGCTGACTCCACCAGGACCTCATTCCATTGGTCAATGCTGTACTGCAGCTCTGCCTTCTGATCCACAACAAACACCAGTCCAGTCCAAGTACAATGGAATAAACCTGAACGAGGACACCTGAACCTGTACAACACAGACAAGGTCCATTAATACACAAAGTTTGGACCAGGTAACTTCACCCCCATTCTGATTCCAATCCCAGCCACTGATTCCGGAAATGAATCCTGTGTCTTCCAGAGGCTGATGGAGGTGATGAGGGTCTCAATGTCCAGGTATGGATGTGACACAGGAGAAGTTTGGGGACATCAGGATAGAGTACCTCAGAATCATATGAGGCTATGAAACGTGTGGTTTGGGTTTTTATTCAGGTTTTAAGATACGGTTGATGCATGTAATGGAGGAGCCCCTACTCCATCTCTCTGCCCCGAAAATTTGTTTAATATATGGTCCCCAGTTAAGAACAGATACTTGATTTGGGTTTGTATTCAAGCTTTACCACTTGAAACATAGTTTACTCAATTTAGTCAATAGAAACTTTGAGGTAGAAATGTCTGCATATTTCTACTTGTAGGGGGGTTGTAATTATTCATAGTGGATTTATTGATGACTTTGTGCTCGGGTAGTTGAGATAATGATGAGTTGTCATGTTGTCATGGTTCATTGTACATGTGTTGGTCTCTTTGCAAAAGTGGACCAAATACACACTGAGCAATACTCAGTGGGTATGTGCACAATTTGAGGATTGGTTTTGACGGCCTACATAAAGGCTCAAAAAAGGCCACCATTGTTAGTCCAGTGAACGGCATCATGCCACATCTATCACGTGAACAACGTCTCCGGGCACTGGGTATGGTGGAGGCCGGTTTGAGCTATAGTGATATAGCCAAGCATACGGGCTGTTCCCAACCCACAATCAGAAACCTGGTTGAACGCCACAACACCACAGGCTCTGTTGACGATAGACCGCGTCGCCGCCTGCATCGAAGCAAACGGAGGCCATACCCGGTATTGACGGTTGTGACTTTGTGTTTGACAGGTGCCATTTTCTTTTGTTAAGTTTCTTGTTTTGAAATTATTCTTGAAACTTTAGATTTTTGTTTCTGTATGCCAATATCCTAAACAAATGATTCATATGAAAAAATTCCAGTTTAGGGTTTCAAAATAAAAATTATGTCAAAAAATATGGTCTCAAAGTTTTCATTGACTGTGAGTGTACAATATCATGAAGTACAGTTGTGTGAAATGGTTAACTCTATTTCAGCTTCAAAGTGTGAAGAATCCAGGCTCCTTAATTACGGCAATATGATTTAAGTTTGAAATGGCAACAGAATGTTGAGTTATTTTGATCAGTCAGTCAGTGTAATATGTAGCAGACTAATGAGTTATGTGACAGTAAGGCCTGATCCCATTTCAGCCCTTAACCCTACCCCTCCATTTTGTGCGTCCATGTGAAGTGTCTCGATTCTTGATGAGTCAGAGGGGAAGGGCTAAAGGGGAGGGCTGTTTGGCCCTTGAAACAGAGATTTTTCAGGACCACACTACAAATGGAAAGGTGCAAGAAATTTCCCATAATTCTGTTTGAATCATTGGCAAGATGGAGGTAAATGGCAAAAAAGTGCAGCAGTGTGATGAAAGAAACACACAAATGTACGTATTTTCTTCATGAATAACTTAATCATTTGACTGTCCGTTTAATGCCATTTCAATGTATTATAGACACATTTCTGTGGTTTGCAGTTGATAGCTGCAAAAAGATGTCCAAAGCCCATGGAACAGAGACGGTTACAGCTGCTGACAGCATGGGGAATTCTTTCACAAACAAAGTTGTCACATCTGTTTATGGTGTCATTGATGACTGCTGATGACGTAACAGGTCTGGAAGGGTTGTCTCATTTCATAGAGGAATGTTTCAACCCCTACCCCTTGCAACTCTCTTTCAACGGGTAGTACCAAGTGCAAGGGTCAAGGGATAGGGGTGAAAATGAGAATTGGGATTGGGCCTGACTGTTGGTCTTTCCAAACCTGTGGACCAGAAGTATCGACGCCAACCCTTAAGGCTGGTTTAGTGTTGGTTCTGCTTTGTTTGTTTCATGTTGGTTGAAGTCAGGTGGTCTACATATAAATAGTGAGTAAACCTATTTCCTGCCACATGTCAGTGTCTGTGGATCACTTGGGTTAAACTGAAAGGGTAACTGCTGTGTCTGTTACCTGAAGCAAAGTGTTGTTTTACTCACATTGTCACAGGTTTCCTACTAAATGAAGCCACACTGTTGCATGTTTTGCCACTGGGTTCTGTGTTCTGGTTATAAAGTGATGCTAACTAATAATCTCGCTTCTGTTTTGTAAGATTTTGTTACCTGTATAAAGTGAGTCCAGACTCAGCTGATACTTCAGGTGTGAACTCCTAGAAATAACAAAGGTCCAGTATTAGTTCTGTCCATGTCCTGGTTCATGACTTGACAGTGGTTCGTCCAAATGGTTGACGCTTCTATTGGTGTACCTCCCAGTTAGACGGTCCAGCCTGAACCTCTGTGCAGACAAGCTGCTGCTTCTCTGAATCTTCAGGATTCATGTGAAGGTCTCGGTCCACACAGTCCTTTCCAATGTCCTCAACCTCCTTCAGGTCTGAGTCTGATGTGGACAGATCTGGTAGGTGAAGAGAGCCAGCAGACGTCAAACTCACATGTGGACATTCTTTTAACCCCCAAAAAAAATCACACATCATCATCATCCTCATTTTAATACTGGACAGACTCATCCGTGTCTCTGACGGAAAAGCATCCAATAAAGACAACATAGGAGAAAAGATCCAAAGAATGAGCACATATTAGAAAGAATGAAAAGGTTCAGGATCAAGTCTGGGTTTGGTTTCATTGACATTAAGATGGTTTTAACAAACATCTAACCACTGATTTTATCCAAGTCCGCCATGATTTGATCAGTGTTCAAAAAAATGTTGTTTCGGGCAAATCTTTGTTATAAAATGTTAGCTTACTGCATAATATGTGAACAGTGGTAGAAGATTCAAACATGACACAAAAATGACTCAAATCTGACTCATTGTTTCCACAAGGCTGCAAAGCCAAATCACAGGAATTCATTCATGTGATTTGTTCGGCTCAAGGTAATGATGTAAAGTTCACTTTCATTGTCCCTGCAGAAAAATGTACTATGTACTGTACATTAACCCAAGTACAACATGGAACAGTGGGGATGCCCAGGGACCAACTCCAGGTCTAAACCAGAACCAGAAGGAGAGTTAACCTAGCATACATGTTTTTCATAGTGGAGAAAAACAAATGACCTGAAGAAACGTGCAGAGAATGAGGAGTACACGCATACTCCACAGAGACATGCCCTGGTCCAACCAGGTTTGATATAGACCAGGTCATCGGTGCACCAGACCTCCAAACCAGCACCCTTTAGTCTGTACTCAGTTCAGTTAGATTAGAACCTGTTCCTGTACTCACATTGTTCATGTGCTTCAGCTGTAGTTCTGTTCTGTCCATCTCTGTACAAATAAACACAAATACAACAGTTATCTGGGCAGTTTACACAGTTAACATAAAGACTCTGAAACACCTGACTGTGGCTACAGCGGACTTCAGATATGAAGAAACAGACATGAAACAGGAAGTAGTAACGATTAGTGGTGGAATTATAGACTCAAATATGAGAATCAAACATGAATGAAGTAACATCAGTCACATCAGTTCCCATTTAAGACCTCTGTGGATCAAACATGAGATGATTCTCCATTATTTACTTTCTGTTTGTAACAACAGTTTATCATTGTTAGGTTTATATTGACTGAAAAATTGGTTTTGGTGGAAGCTCATGCTTCACTGAGGGGAGTAGTGCCTCCTGAAAAGACACAGAAATACATTGACTTCCAAGTCATTTCCTGTCTGTATCATGTGGTGTAAAGGTAAAGTTCAAGTGAAAAGCTCTTTCTTTGTGTTAAATCTACCTCTTTCCGTTCCTGTTCCCAGGGTTTTGGGTAAAAGGGTTAAAAGGTAAAAGACACCTCTTTAGGTTCCAGGAGGGATGTTCCAAGTGGGAAGTGGGTAGAGGGCAGTTTTATGGTGGGAATTGTGGATGTCTTTATTGTATTTATTGGGATTTATTTATTACATTAGTCAGTGTGTGTGTGTGTATGTATTTATTAGACTATTTTATAATCATTGTAAGGTTTTATGTGTGTTTGTTTAACTGCAAGTGGAAGCTGCAACTTAGGCATCATATTAACCTGTCACTCTGTGTTTGAAGTGTTTGTGAATCGTTTGATGGTGAACATGGTGGAAAATAAAAAATAACTAATGTGAATCCCCATCTCCTGTCTCTGGATCTCCTTATTCGTTCACCTGGGCCACTCAAGTCAGTTTACACAGCCATGAAATACAGGTTTGAAGTGGTTTGTAAAGGTCTGCGTAGTGATGGTACCTTTTCTCTGAGGGTCCAGGTTCATGATCAGAGTGTAGAGGAGGATCTTTGGACCAGTCTCTCTTCATAGACCCACAGCTGGAGTCTGCAGACTCTGACATGTCCTCTTTCTCCTCAACATCACTCATCGGGATTCCAGTTAATGTGGTCGTCTCACCTTCTGCGTCAGTGAACCTAGAGATGTAATGTGTAAACCGTCATGTTTCTGTGCATGTCCTTGATGTTTTCTGTCACTGTCTTCCATCATGGATTCCCTTTAAACATGATCCACATCACATCCACCTTGAGCCTCATTGACACCTCAGTGAAAGGTGCACTCCTGTTATTAGCCTGTCTTATTAAAAGTTAGCCTTTTTTTCCTTTTACAGCTCAGTGTATGATCTGTGTATTTTCACTCTTTAAACTGTAAAGTTCAAATGAATGAACTGAAGATGATCAGATTGCCTTCAGCATTTATGTAATGGTGTGATGACAAAAACATTAAATTTTGGTAATGATTAAAGTCTATATCAGTAACAGATGGTGAACTAACCTCAGAGACTGTAGTGTACAGTGTGGACTCTGTAATAAATCATCCAGCAGGTAGACTCCTGAATCCTTCAGGTTGTTCCCTCTCAGGTTCAGGTTGATAAGATGGGAAGAGTTGGACATCAGAGCGGAGACCAGAAAAGAACAGCTGATCTCTGACAAATGACACCAACTCAATCTGAATAAAGATTAAATGAATATATTAAATCAAATTTAATGTATATAGCACCAAATTGTAACAAAAGTTATCACATAACACTTTACATTTAGAGCTGGTCTAAACCAGACTCTTGATGATGTGGATTAAATCCATTGACACTCCAGTAAAATGTGTTCAGTTTTTAAATGTGCAGATCAATATAAGAAAATAAGCCATGGAAACACAATGAAGCTGCTTTACAAAACTAAGTACAGAATAATACATGTTAGAGCTAGTTTTCATTCATTAGTGGGTGATTATTCTAGATATCAACAAAATTATCGTAATCTGTTTTCTATTTGTTTTGTATTGTTTTATTTGGGATTATTTTATAGTAACTAAACATCACAGATACCTCAGGTTTCAATTATGTAATATGGATATAGACCATCATACCTCAGCGAGGCCTGATATCAGGGGCGGACTGGCCATTGGGAGTACTGGGGAGTTTTCCTGGTGGACCGCTAGGTCAGTGGGCCAGTGCGGCCAGTGAGAGGGGAAAAATTAGTGCCGTTGCTAATGCCTAGACGACCCACAAAGTTGAGGCCAGTGGCCCACAACAGGGTGAGTATTGGTGCAGTTGGGCTGGTGGCTGGCCTTTAATCTGGTTTCCAGTATTATATAGGCTAGTTACCTCCGCCAAGGAGGTTATGTTTTTGCCAGCATTGTTTTTTCTGTCTGTTTGTCTGTCCGTGTGCAGATAACTCAAAAAGTTATGGACGGATTTGGATGAAAATTTCAGGAAATGTTGATACTCGCACAAGGAACAAATGATTAAATTTTGGTGGTGATTTGCGGGGGGGGGCACTGATCTGCCTTGGCGGAGGTCTGCGCTCTCCCAAGTGCTTCTAGTTTCATGAGTGACAGGCCAGATAACTTTGGTCTGATAACTTTGATAACTTTGTGTCCCACCCTTTTCCCCCTTTCAGTTGGAGTTTGGGCTGTCAAGAGCCATGGTCTCATCATCTCATGGTCTCAATCCATCAGTCGGGCACGTTAACAGACTGATAAAAAATGCAGAGGAAACAAAAAGGAGGTGCGGGAACAACCAGAGAGAAAAAGAGGCAGGCAATGATGGCAGATTCTGCCAAATGCCAAAAAATAACTGAAATGTTCTCTGCCACTGCATCAGCTACAGCTGGCATGTTCAGAATTATTATTATTATTATTATTATTATTATTATTATTATTATTATTATTATTATTATTATTATTATTATTATTATTATTGTGTGACACTCATCTTGTAAATACTAACATTAAAAATATTAAACATTTGTTATAATCAAGACCTTGGGTACAAGGATGTGTCTTTATCCCTTCAATGTGTACATGCATATATGCAAGAGCTTTTTTCCAGAGACATAATTATATGTTTTGGTAAAATATTATTTCTGTGGTGGAACTTGGTGTTCTGTTCACATCTGTTAGAATTACACAGGCCTATAGCCTAAGGTTTGTGTGCCAAACACACACTGTCATTATTTTGTCGTGGGCTGATTTGTGTTACATAAACTTAAATAATATCAATGTTTTATTGGACATGACACGCCCCCTGGAGAGTGAGCTGGTCAGGTACTCATTCCTGGGCCACTTTTTTTGCCCCAGTCCGCCCCTGACTGATATCAAAGAGCACAAGAGAAGCACAAGTCATAATTAATAGTTAAATAATCTTTAAAACCATCATGTTTGGTTGGTTCTGAACTATCCATTTAAAGGACCATTACTCATACTTCAGCAGTTAAAATAGATTAATTTGCATTTATAAGTAATTATTTTATGATGCTCTTAACATACACCTAACATCTTGTACATTTTCTATTAGTAACAACATTTTCTGTTTACATTATTTTGTATGAGACATGAAAACAGTGACTTATATTTAAGCATAAATTAGATTGTGTATGCAAATGTACGACAGAATCTGAACTGACCCCAGAGTCTCCAGTCTGCAGTTTGGACTCTGAAGTCCAACACAAAGTATCTGCACTCCAGAATCATACAGGTCATTTCTACTCAGGTCCAGAATTCTTAGATGTGAGGCATTGGACTCCAGGGCTGAGGCCAGAAAAGTACAGCTCATCTCGGACAACCTGCACCCGCTCAACCTGAATTAAGTATAAATGATGTAGAGTAAATGCATTAACACTCTATTCTGATGTGATTAAGTTTTTCTGACACTGATAAGACAATATGGTGAGCATGAAGTAAATAGGCAAACTAATAGCAAAAAACTTCTGGCATCCAAAAAACACACTGATCAAAGACTAACATCTTGAATTATTGAAAACAATTACATAACTAAAGTATGAAAAACTTCATTACCATATATAAAACATCTAATATTGTCATTAAAAATTTGACATTATAATAATGATGATTAATTTAATTTAAAGCTGCCATAGACAACATCTTCTCTACTGTTTACATCTTTTACATCTACACTACCAGTCAAAAGTTTGGACTCACATGGTTTTTCTTTACTTGCATGACTATTTACATTTTAGTTTCTCACTGAAGGCATCAAAACTATGAATGAACACATATGGAATTATGTAGTTAAAAAAAGTGTGACATAACTCAAAGCATGTTTTATATTTTAGATTCTTCAAAATAGCCACATTTTGCTTTTATTACTGCTTTGCATATTCTTGGGATTTTCTCGATGAGCTTCATGAGGTAGTCACCTGAAATGTTTTCCAACAGTCTTAAAGGAGTTCCCAGTGATGCTGAGCACTTGTTGTCCATCTGTGGTTCATCTCACGGCATTTAAATGACAAGGTGAGTCCAAACTTTTGACTGGTAGTGTATGCATCAGTCACATGAGATAAGCGCTGCTCTGATCTATGACAGATCACTTTTTCTATGTGTTGTTTTGTCCTTTTTGGCTAAATAAGTCTTAATGTTGTAATACTAATAACATACTGAAAGCTGTACTGAAGTATTTAAAATGTGTTCCTTCCAGGTAAAACTTCCAAACTTATTGAGGGTTCTAATAAGAGAGGTCCCGTTTATTTAATTGAATGCTTTTTCAACATCTAATGATACAATTATGATTTAATTTATTTTTCTGGTGTTGATTACTGATACAGAGCAGTACCTGGGCAGGTGAGATGGGTCTTTATCAGGTTTAATATAAGTGTGATCACTGATAGCACTGATCATATTTGTGAGTATGCCAGAGGAGCAGTAATTTCAGCAGTTCCTCTGTAAAATAGTGGAGATGAGATTTCCACATATCCAATGTGTTCCTTCTGTTTGAACTCAACTGAATTAATTGAATCAATAATGACTTGAGCCAGTTGGGATTTGTGACAAAAATCAACAACCAGAAAAAGACAAAAAGATGTAAAATATGAATAGACAGTGACCTGACCTCAGAGTCTCCAGTTTGCAGTTCGGACTCTGGAATCCAGCACAAAGCAACGTCACTCCTGAATCATACAGGTTGTTTCCACTTAGGTCCAAGTGTCTTAAATGGGAGTGACTGGACTTGAAAGCTGAAGCTAGAGAATGACAGCTGACCTCTGACAAACTGCACAAACTCAACCTGAATAAAAACAAATAAATGATGTAGATTAAACCTATTAATAATAAAGTCAGATTGGACCAGGAATGAACAGTGTTGAACATATACACAAACAGGAGAATGAACATCAAAATGTGTTTAGAATTCTGACATCTTTACAAGGGAGTGTCAATCATCAAAAGTGAGTAATAAATATAATTAAGTTATAAATAAAGTGTAAGAATATGGAAGTGAGAGGCCAACAGGGCACAGAATGCAGATTTTGATTACTTTTGGGGTTGAATAAGGCTCATCCAACCCAATTTCCAATCCAAGATCACAGAGCAGGACATGCACACATGTCATCTGTGGATGTGTAACACTGATGTAACACATTGACAAAATGACAAAAGCACAAATCGCAATCAACAAATTATCACTCATATACTAAATACAAGGATGGGAGAACCCAATGTCATTTCTAATCATTGGATGTGTGCAGCCAGGAAGCCAGGGTCCCTTTTTTTTTTTTTTTTTTTTTTTTTTTTTTAAGCTTTTCGTCATTTTTTCATTGTTTATATTCATAGTTACCAGCTAACTTAAACACTCCTTCCACCTCTGTCTGGTCAAACATACACATCCAAGGACACAATAGATGACACCTTCTCTTCTGTCAAGTTTCCCTCTTGACTTGTGAAATTTTTTACATCTATACATTTTTCATGTACTATGAGCCTTGTTCACTGAGGAGCCATTCTTTCTGTGTCTTACTATTTCATCTGGTTAGGTTGAATGATGTTTGGACATTATAGTGCAACCATATCAGTGGTCTATTCAACAAGGGTCAGGTACTTAATTCATCTGCATTCATTTTATTCTGAGTTAAAAAGACAAAAACAAAAGACTCAAACATCAATACAATGACAGTGAACTGACCTCAGAGTCTCCAGTCTGCAGTTTGGACTCTGAAGTCCAGCACAAAGTGTCTCCACTCCTGAGTCTGTCAGGTATGTGTTCAAGCTGAGATCCAGGTATGTCAGATGGGATGGATTGGACTTCAGAGCTGAGGCCACGATTTCACAGTGAGTCTCTGAGAGTCCACACTTAGAAAATCTATATATACATGTTTGATATGTAATTAATTATTATGCAAAGCATTAATTCAATATCTGACTCAAATAAAGCTTAACATTTTGTTCAACACTACAAACAGTGGTGGTGTGTTAGGACCAGTAAGACCTTCTGTATTGGTCTAAAGAATCAGAATCCTTAGTTGCTTTTCCATTGACCCTCAAACTGCATGAATATAACTTGACCACATGACCACACCTTTTTATCTACACATTGCATTGTGGGTATTGGGCATGTTGTTGAAAATGTGTATATTTTTATATGCAGGGGTTCAGTAGGGTTGTGGTGTTAGTGTTAATTTTGACTTAATGTGTGTATGGCAATGTTTATTGGCCATTTTGTGTTTGTATTTTTGTAGAGCTGCACTATAAGTGAGAGCATAGGCCGAACTATGGGTTTCCTGTTCAGCTATAACAGTTCTTATTCAACAAAAATCTTTATGCCTTGCCAAATTAACAGCACTTCCTGTACTGACAGTGAGCAGATTTCCTGCCTAACTTCCATTCATGCTACAACATGTTAAGTTTAATACTTATACAAAGCAATTTCTTTTGCAAAAGATTTTAATTTAAATCAATTTGGAATTGAGTCCAATGAACTGATGATATTAAGTTAATGATGATACAAAGCAATTGACATTTCAACAAATTTTGAGTTAAATTAACTTGGCATTTAGTGTGTTGTTCTTAAAATAGCAATTCCATTCACATCAAGCATTTAAGTTTAATATACTCAAGTTTTCATTGCTCATTACTTACATTTTTTAAGGCAACCGGTTTACGCTAATTTTTTAAGTAAACCCACCTTATCTGGTCTTACAGTGTGGTACATTGCACAAAACTGCAATGGAAAGACCAGAGTCACATGAACAAAAAAAAAAAAGGGAAAAAATGGATGTTGATGGATGTTACAACAAGCGAAGAAGAAGAGTTTTTCAACAAATATGGCGTGGTATGTATGGACACACGAGGTAACAGAATAGTTTTTTAATTTAGTTTGGGATAGAGGGGTAACGAGCATTCTAGATTCAAAACAACAGGTATTTATGCTAATGTTTATGGAATGACTTCTCGTGACATCTCGCGATACTAAAAAAACAAATCATCACATAGATCAGGGGTGTCAAACTCAGATCCTCAAGGGCCGGTATCCTGCATGTTTTAGATGTTTCCCTCTTCCAACACACCTGATTCAAATGATAAGCCTATCATCCAACTCTGCAGAAGCCTGATAACGACCGTCAGGTGTGCTGGAAGAGGGAAACATCTAAAACATGCAGGATACCGGCCCTCGAGGACCGGAGTTTGACACCTGTGACATAGATCGATAGATCCTTTATTCATCCTACAGGGAATGTGATTTAATGGAAAAAGCAACATTAGACACGTCTATTTTGTAATTAGTACATATTCGTAAAATTTTGTGAATATCTCCAATGGAAAAGCAACTATTGACCTACATTTACACCCTACATTTTATATTCGTTACCTGAAGTGATATTAAATTATTCCCAATAGTCGCTTGAGTTTATTCAGTATCTTTAGTCTTTGGTCAATGCTTCCAATAGTCTATATGTACGTTAGAGCGTTCATCCAATCAGATTTCACCATCATGCGTTGCTGGGTAAAAATGATCTGCCTTGAGGCATAGAATCAAATAAAGGGAATGGACCTATTGGTTTACCCAATAAGATTTCATGTTGGCCACAAAGGGGTGATCTAGTAGCCATAAAATAATGTGGGCATTTTTACATCATTTGATTTGATGGTCAAAGAGCATAGCAGCTAGCAAACTACATCTGTAATGACATGTATGAACAAAAATCTATTAGTTTAGATTTAACAGCTGTTTTCAACCCACAATGACCGATAGAGGAAAAGAAATGGATTTGGTCCAGACAAACTAAAAAATAAGCAAGTCTAATATATTTGATGAACATTTGTCTGTTTTTGTCATTTTATTCAATAAATATTACTCATTGTATTGTGATGAAGTATGTGGTGTAGCTGTGGATGTAGTGACAGGAGACCTGCTGAGTTATGTTCATTGAATTCTTGCTTTAGTAATGACATTCATTCTCACATCAGATACCATGTGACAATGAATATTTATATTGATATTGAAAGGTGGATTAAGTAAGGTAGAACACCACTGAAGAACAAGGTTTCAAACACACAGACCACCACTGAGTTTAAGAAGTAAAAAATGACATACTTGAATAATGTTAATCTCCACATCAGTACTTACACAGCCTTTCTGCAGTTCCTCACAGCTGGAATCAGTCTCCGTCGACCCTCATCTGATGTGTTGTACTTCTTCAGGTCCAGCTCCTCCAGAACCTCCTCAGACATCTGCAGCATATAGGCCAGAGCTGAACACTGGATCTCAGAAAGCTCCTTCTCTGATCTGTTCTCTGACTTCAGGAACTCTTGGATCTCCTGATGGACCGTTTGGTCGTTCATCTCCGTCAGACAGTGGAAGATGTTGATGCTTCTGTCAGGAGAGACATCCTTAGTGTTCATCTTCTTCAGGTTGTTGATGACTGTCCGTATTGTTTCTGGACTGATCTCTGTTGGACCCAGTAGATCTAAGACTCTCTGGTTGGACTCCAGACAAAGACCATGAAGAAAACGAATGAACAGATCCAGGTGACCATTTTCACTTTTGAGTGATGTTTCCATGGCTTTTCTGAGGAAGACATCAAGTTGTGAACTATGGTCATCCTCCTCCTTATCATCTTCATCAAAACAAAAGTACTGTTTCTCTTCCTTCTCCTCCCAATTCCCCAGAAACCCCTCTAGTACCTCCTTGTTCCTGTTGGTGTAACAGTGGTAGACGTAGACTGCAGCCAGAAACTCCTGAACACTCAGATGAACAAAGCTGTAGAGTGTTTTCTTCAAGATCGTTGTCTCTTTTTTGAAGATCTCTGTACAAACTCCTGAGTAAACCAAGGCCTCTGTGACGTCCAGACCACACTGCTCCAGGTCTTCTTGGTAAAATATGATGTTTCCTCCCATCAGCTGTTCAAATGCCAATCTACCCAACTTCAGGAGAACTTCCTGGTCAGCCTCCATCAGCTCCTCTGGACTGGTCTCATGTTCTTTTTTGTACTTCTTCTTCCTCTTTGTCTGGACCCTGATGAAGTGTGTGTACAGGTTGGTCAGGGTCTTGGGGAGCTCTCCTCTCTGGTCTGAAGTTAACATGTGCTCCAGAACTGTAGAACTGATCCAGCAGAAGACTGGGATTTGACACATGATGTGGAGGCTCCTGGATTTCTTGATGTGTGAGATGATTGTATTGGACAGATCTTCATCACTGGATCTCCTCCTGAAGTACTCCTCCTTCTGGACATCAGTGGTGAAGCCTCGGACTTCTGTTACCCTGTCCACACATGAAGGAGGGATCTGATTGGCTGCTGCGGGTCTGGAAGTTATCCAGATGAGAGCTGATGGAAGCAGTTTCCCCTTGATGAGGTTGGTCAGCAGCACGTTGACTGGTTTCTTCTGAGTGACATCTGAAATTACCTCACAGTCGTGGAAATCCAGTGAAAGTCTGCTTTCATCCAGGCCGTCGAAGATGAACAGAAGTTTGCAGACGCTGACCTGCTCTGCTGTGACCTTCTGTAACACTGGATGGAAAACATGGAGCAGCGTCAGCAGACTGTACTGCTCATCTCTGATCAGGTTCAGCTCTCTGAATGACAGCAGAACCACCAGACTGATGTCCTGGTTTTCTAAACCCTCTGCCCAGTCCAGAGTGAACTTCAGCACTGAGAAGGTTTTTCCAACTCCAGCAACGCCGTTGGTCAGAACCACTCTGATGGAGCGCCGCTGGTCAGGTAGGGCTTTGAAGATGTCCTGACACCTGATTGGTTTGTCGTGGATGGTCTTCTTGTAAACCGTCTCCAGCGTCCTCACCTCATGTTGGGTATTAATGTCTTCACTCTGTCCCTCTGTGATGTAGAGCTCAGTGTAAATCCGGTTTAGATGGGTTCTACTTCCTGTTTCATCACTTCCTTCAGTCACACTTTCACATCTGCTCCTCAGACTGAACTTATGTTCATCTGAAACCAGACAAAAAAACACGACACACTAACATCTGATATTGTGTTTTTTTTCTATTTTAACTTGTTAATGTATTTTTTTTCTTTAAAAAAAAAATAAACATCAGGTCGTACAAAATGAAAGACAAATCTTGCTGTATTTAGATGATTCTAATTTAAGACTGTGTTGTGTATGACTTTTTTCACCAGTTTTTCATCAAATCTGTAAAACCCGAGTTATAGCCAAAGCATCACGAATCCATAAGTCTTTTGGTGATTACGCACCTGAATGTCTTCCCTCACAGTGAATAATTTTAAGTGTACTCCACCATAAACAATCCATTTGTTTACAAACAGAGCCAGTAGGTCACTCGGGCATTTTCAGAAATTTGTCGTGACAAGTATTGTGGGAAGCGGAACTCCATGCAGCCACAATACAGCCACAGCGGCAACAAACATGGAAACAGCTTCATTGCTACTGCAGCTGCAAAGAGCTTCCTACAATGGACGTCACAACGAATTTCTGAAAATGCCTGAGTGGCCTACTGGCTCTGTTTGTAAACAAATGGATAGTTTATGGTGGAGTACACTTCCAAATTATTCACCGTGAGGGAAGAGATTCAGGTGCTTAATCACAGAGAGGCTAATGGATTTGTGATACTGAAGATATGATTCAGATTTTACAGATTTCATGAAAAATTGGTGATGAAAGTCATACACAGCTTTAAGATCCACTAATATCCAGACACATGTCCAGTCTTACTTTGTACAGTGCTGTCCATCTGTGGTCCAGTTCTGGTTCTGGATGCTGCTTCACACTGGGGACTGGACGAGTCTCTTGATGAACCAAACTGGTCTCGGTATGAAGTGATGCACTGTCTGCAGAACCAGTGTCCACAGCTGGTCCAGACTGGATCACTCAGGACCTTCTGACACAAAGAACAGGATGCTGGGTCCACCTTAGGACCAGGAGTCCTCTTCCTGTCTCTGTGGACGTCAACACATTCTTTAACACAACATCAGCAGTGACTGAACAATGGTTCATCAGACACACCAAACCAAAACGTCTTCAAACACAACATGACATCTTGATGAAGCGTCCACCTGAGTTTGAATTCAACAAATGACTGATTCAGTCCATTTTACCTGCACTCGTCACTGAAACAGGACGACCTGATACCATTGCAGATGAAAAACTTCTCAACAATAAACCACGTAAAGTGAACTTAAAGCAGCGTTTGACTTTCATCACAATTTTTTCAAATTTGTAAAACCCCAGTGATAGCCTAATAATCACTATTCCATTAGTCTTTCCATGCTTACACACCTGAATCACTTCCCTCATGGTGAACAACTCATTACTTCATGGCGATGTGACCGATGTTTGCGGCGGCCTCTCCTTGCAACAGATCAGTGCAATTGGATGTTAGTAGTAGTATGAATGTAACCTGTGTGAAAGTCAAGTGTTTGTATGTTGTGTAGTTGGACTTCATTCAGTGACGGGATTCTTCTCAAACTGAGCATTTATGATAAACGTGCTGCAGCTTACAGAACACAAACAAGTAACATAGCGCTCAACATTTTGAATGTAATATTTTTTTTCTTTGTTAATACAGTCTAAAGTACTTCCTGTTTCTACAGACTTCAAAATAAAAGCACTTCCTGAAAATAAATAAAGCATTTTCGCTTAACAATCAGCTTTGTTATGACTCTTTTTTACTGTTAATCAACTGCAATATCTAAATATAAATAGATAATGCATCCTTTTAATATGCACTCAATCAAATGAATTCCTTGTTTTCTATAAACTCAAATTAATTAGTCACAACAGTGTAAGAGCGACAGCTTCTTTTGGGGCTGTTTGACAACATTCTTTTTTGTGACAAACAGCCCTTAGGGTTAGGGATGTCCGATATTGGCTTTTTTGCCAAAAAAAACGATATGCCGATATTGTCCAACGCTTAATTTCCGATTCCGACATCTACCGATATCGCTGCCGATATATGTGGGATATTAAACTAATTTTAGGTAACATCACATGTTGATTTTCAAGATAAAATTGATTTCCTATTTACATTTTTGACTCTTTCTCATTTACCAACAGTAACACTGTATTCCAAATCACAAAATAAAATAATTATAACAATAATAATAACAAACAGCTCTAAGATATCCCATCATTCCACAAAATATTAGAGGAATCTACCCCAAACTTTAGACCAAACATCTTCTAAAGCACCAGGTTCCTTCTAAACTTATCACATTTACATACATCAGTTATAAGTCTAACACATAGTAGTTTAGTTTTTTGATATAAACACTTAAATATTCCTCATTTTCAAGAAAAAAAGAAACTAATGCACTAAATACTGTAGATTTCTGGCCTTTGCTTGGCTGCACCAGGTCCTCTGTTGGACCACCTGCTGTGTTTGATCTGGAAATAATTATATGGACATCTAGTTATTTATCTATGTATGAATTTATGTATTTATTTATTTCCTACTAAAGCCAAATCCAACAGTGTCTTACCTGTGCCCCTGCTGACATTATACAGCTGAATCTGTTCTGTGTCCTCAGTCTGAATCTGAACTCACTAACAGATGAACACTGTCCTTTGTCTTGTCCCATGTCTGTGTGTCTGTCTTCTCCTTGAATGTCCACTAGAAATGTCTCTTTTCTCTTCCTCCTGTCATTTTACCCATGTCGCTCCGTGCCGCCGCGCCCCCCCTCCGTGTCGGACCTGAGCCGCTCCGTGTTTCCTGTGTTCCGTGTCCGTCTCCCTCACCTTCCATTTCTCCGTTCCCGTCTCTAAATGGTTCTTCTGTAACTCCATCATATACTGACTTGTCAGGCTCTGTCTCCATAATCATCTTTAAGGCTTTTGAAACTGCGTGCAGTTCCTGCACAGTCTGCATTTCCTCATTCAGTGACTGCCGCTGGATGCGTTGCCATGGGATACGGAGACTCCAGCGCGAAAACATTAAACCCGGTCTGTCATTTTTCCGAAAAAGCTGCTTAATTGTTTGTTTCTGGACTAAGGAAAGTAATTCACACGATCCGCAACAGCTTCAACTACAGTATAACAGTGAAAACACGGAGTGATGGAAAATCTCGTCATTGGCGGAGAAAGAGTTAAGTTGTGGAAAAAATGCCATATTTATTTCTTTTCTCTCCCTCCCTCCATGAGTCTATTACAGTGTGGCAACTCTACTGTACAGTTTTGAAAACTGCACATTTCTTTCAGCGACAAACAATGCTTCATTTACGCGTTGGTAAATGCCGGTGAGATCAAGGCATTATTTTAACGGTTTTAATAATAGGCAAAAAAACCTGATACCAATATTCACCGATATTACATTTTTATGCCAATATCGGGCCGATAATATCGGTGGGCCGATATTATCGAACATCCCTACTTAGGGTGTATTCACACCTGAAAAGTCCTTTGGTCCGCTTATTTGATTCGGATCAAATGCGGACTTTATTTTTTTCATTTGGGTCGGATCGCATTCACGTTGCACTTTTTGCTAGTGGACCAAAATGTGTGAACACAAGCACGCATTGTCATATCAGTCCCTGGACTTTTACTTGTTTTGTCTGTCTTGTGTGTTGTTTCCGGTTTTATTTTGTTAGTTTCCCTCATGTGTCTTGTCTGGTGTCTTTACTTCCTCTTTGTGTTCACCTTTGCCCTGATTACTTGCCTCCTCCCTGATTGTCTCCACCTGTGTCCAATTGTCTTCCCGCCCTCTTGTGTATTTAAACCCTGTGTTTTCCCCTGTTCGTTGCCAGTTCGTTTTCCTCCTTTTGGTGTGTTAACCTACCAGCGTTTCTGATCCTGTTTGTTCGCCTACCTGTTGTGACCCGTTTTGCCCTTTGACCACCGTCTCTGCCTGTTCCTCGTCTGCCTGCTCGTCTGTCTTCGACCTGGTTCGTCTAACACACCTGAGAATTCGCCTGACCCCTGTCTGTTCATCCGCCTCGGTGCCCTATCCTGGTTTCGACCCCTGCCTGGACTATCGGTACGTGAGCCTGCCTATCCCCATGTACGTTTGCCTGAGTAATTGTCTGCCCGTGTATGACCTGGTCTGTCCCTTGACTATCCTTTGCTTTCTCCTAGTCGGGTTCCCCTCGTGTGCTCCCGACCTGGGCTGCAAAGCGGTTCACTTGGAATCTGAAGCCGAGACGATTCCCCAGCACAGTTCCGCCGAAGATTTATCCATTACTTTCCTGTGTGAACCAATTACTCTGATTGTATTTAATAAATCCCCTTTAACTGTACACCTGTCTGAGGGTCTTGCATCTGGGTTCAGTTTACGTACCATCAGCCTTAACACGCATGTGACGAACTGCGCTAGCGTTGGACAGAAAAGTCGGGGGCAGGGTGAACCAGAGACGACCGGTGTTGATGAAAATAATCATGGTACTGCTACATACAGTTATCATTTTCGGAATATAAATTGTATTTTTACTGACACAAATTTTCGAAAATAATGTTAACACTCAAGAAAAGCTCAGTCGGAGCCAGTTTCATAATATGGGCATCCGACCAAATGTCAATGGCAGATTCAATTTCCTCATTGCTCCACGTCTGTCCACAGCTCATAGCTGCTGCTATTAGCTCTGACCACCCGTAAACCTCAGCTACTTCCAGCGGCTACGGTGGGCGCAAGATTCCTTGGTTTGGTTCGGTTCGAGGTCAGTTATATTCACACCAGAAGTGAACCGGCCCAGAGTCCGCTTGTTTGGTTCGAATCAGAGTTTGCATGTTTGTATTCACACCTAAAAAAAGTCCGGACTTTCTGGGGAAACAAACTCTGGTCCGTTTTAAACGGACCAAACGTGGTAGGTGCGAATACACCCTTAGTGTACTGGGCGAGCTTGGGCTACTACGTTGAGTACAAGAATACAGGGAAGTCACCACACACTTAGTGGATTGGTGTGAGCGAAACCACCTGCTCCTGAACACAGAGAAAGCAAAAGAGATTGTGAACGACTTCCGCAGGTCACCCTCAAAACACACACAGGTGAACATCCGGGGCTTGGACATTGAGATAGTGGACTATCAAGTACCTGAGTGTTCACCTCAACAATAAACTGAACAGGACAAACAACACAGACGCCCTGTTCAAGAAGGGCAAGAGTCACCTCCACCTGCTGAGGAGACTGAGGTCCTTCAGAGTGAGCAGGGCTCTCCTCTGGACTTTCTTTGACACTGGGGTGGCCTCTGCAGTCCACTTTGCTATCGTGTGCTGGGGAGAGACAGGAAGAGACTCAAAAACTGATAAAGAGAGCCACCTCTGTCCTCCAGGCTAGGCTGGACTCCATCAAGGAGGTGGCAGACAGAAGGATGTTGACAAAGCTGACATCCATCATGGATAACCCTTTCCACCCCCTGCAGCCCACTGTAGAGGCCCTTAGCAGCTCCTTTAGTACCAGACTCTTACATCCCCTGTGCAAGAAGGAGTGATTCCACAGGTCATTCCTCCCACAGCCATTAGACTATAGAACAGTTCACAGTAGTAAAATTAACCCTGCCCTCTTCACCCTTTACACGACTGTCCTGCCATCCATTCCATGAACATGGTCGTGAAGTTTGCGGATGACACCACTGGGGTGGGTTTCATATCGGTCAATGATGAGACCCGCTACAGAGAGGAGATCCAGCACCCGCTAAAGTGGTGTTCAACCAACAACCTTATACTGAACACCAGCAAGACTAAGGAGGTCATTGTGGATTATAGGAGGGCCAGGAGAACTGAACACATTCCTGTCTACATACATGGGGAGGAGGTGCAACATGTGGGTAACATCAAATTCCTGGGCATCCACATCTCATCTGATCTGTCCTGGTCTTTGAACACTTCACATCTGGTGAAGAAGGCCCAACAATGGCTCTTATTCCTCAGGAGGCTGAAGCGAGCTAGACTCTGCTCTCAGCTGATTGCAAACTTTGACAGAGCCACAGTTGAGAACGTCCTCTGTCTCAGTTGTACGGTGTGGTACAGCAGCTGCACGGCACAGGACAGAAAGGACTTGGCCTGGGTGGTGAGAACAGCTCAGGGGATCGTGGGCTGTTGACTGGACTACCAGATCTAGATGCAATATACACTGATCGTGTCCAGAAGAAGGCCAGGCACACTGTGGCAAATCTGACTGTTTGTACCACTTTGTTATGGGAAATGTGTCACATCAGCCTCCAGATGTTAGTCTGGTTTTGTCTGTTTTGTCTGTCATTTCCTGTTTTATTTTGTTAAGTCCTCCTCATGTGTCATGTCTGGTGTCTTTGCTTCCTGTTCCCCATTACTCCCACCTGTGTGATTACCTTTCCCCGCCCTGATTCGCTACACCTGTGTCTCGTTTTCTCCTCTCCCTCTTGTGTATTTAAACCCTGTGTTTCCCTCTGTCCTGTGCCAGTCTGTATTCTACCTTTGTGTGATACTTACCAGTGTTTTTGGATCCTGTTTGTCTGTTTTTTGACCTGGATTGCCTTTTTGACTCCTGCCTTTTGTTCAACCCTTGTCTGTGCCTCTGCCTCCAACAATTCTACGTGTGTTTGACTTTTCGCCTGATTTACTGGTATGTGAGCCTGCCTGTTCCTTATGTCCTGTTGCCTATCCGTTTGCTTACCCGTGTATGACCTGGTTTAGACTCTGACAATTCTCTGTTTTCCCCTAGTCGGGTTACCGACACATGTTACCAGTCCGGGCTGTGAAGCCCAATCTCCGGTCCTGTCTCTGGATCCCGTGAAGAGTCCGGGACCCATTGCCTTCAAGAATCTGCTTATTAATATTGTCTGTGAATTGTCATTTATTATTGTGTTTAATAAACACAGTGAGCTTTTACGTCTGCCTCCGGGTCTTGCAATTGGGTTCAGTTCCCGTACTCTGACCATTACAAAATTTTACAAAACCTTTAAAACTAACACCACCAGACTCAGAAACAGCTTTTTCCCCAGAGCTGAGAAAGCCATCTCACCCCTTCCAGTCACACATACACACATCCCCTCCCCCTGATACTTACCCACCCCTCCCCTACCCCCACTGAACTGTGTCCTGCACTGAGCTGCACTCTCCAACTTCTCTAGGACTACAGTTCATTTGCACATTAGTGCCTTATTGCACGCAAGATCTTCCTGAGACCGAGTAAGTAAGTAAACATTTTTGCCATTTTACATTAAATAATTGCCTTAATTGGAAACAGCATGATGCAACAGTTTTTTCAGATACATTTTTTTTTTTAATATAATGTCCTTTTTGATGGACGTTTTTAATTTTTTTTTTTTTCTTTTAAAGTAAAGCTGTGAAACTCTTGTCCACTACAGAGGACAAAATACATTGCTGGGTCTAAGGAGGATATTGCACACAATTGCATCCTAACAACACATACTGTTTGCATTGTTACTGCACTGGACTGTACATACTGTGTTTACATTTCTTTGTACATTGTCATGATACACTAATTCTTTAGTGTTTCTCATACTGATGTACATTTTCTTGAGTGTTTTTATATTATATTTTCTCTTTTTATTGTATCTATCTGAGAACTACCTCTTAGAAAAATTTAATTACCATACCATACGAACTTAATTTATAAAGCACTTTAAGAACTTTACAGCTGGCCAAAGTGCCATACACCAAACATAAAACAAGGGATTAAATAAGTAAATAAAACTAGTGAAAACACAGGGTGTTAAGCAGGCTAAGACCAACAAAATACAACCATCATAAAAATAAAGACAAATTAAAATCTGTTAAAAAACAGCATTAAAAAAACAACAACATGTCACTCACTGATTAAAAGCTAATAAGAAAAATTGCGTTTTTAGATGTGATTTAAAGACAGGTAGAGACTGAGCCTGTCTAACAACTAAGGGCAACTGGTTCCACAACTTTGGGATGACAACAGGAAAGGCACGGTCCCCATGAAGCTTCTTTTTAGTTTTTGGAACCACAAGCTGCAGCTGATCTGCTAACCTGAAAGCATGGGGGGGGGCATAGGGGTGGATCAGGTCAGACAGGTAGGAGGGGAAAGGCCATTCAAACATTTGAAAACAAATAGAAGAATTTTAAAATCAACTCTAAAACGCACTGGTAACCAATGGAGTGAAGCTAAAATCTGTGAAATATGTTGATGTTTCCGTGTCCCTGTTAAAAGCCGAGCTGCAGTCGGGAAAGTGCATTTTCACTCAGCCCGGCATAAAGTGCATTACAATCTAACAGTCTAGTAGTTACAAAAGCATGGATCACAGTTTCAAACAGATCCCTGGGCAGAACAGATTTTACTTTTGCAAGCTGTCTTAAGTGAAAGAAACTGGACTTGACCACACCACTAATTTGTTGGTCGAGTTTAAGATTCATTATGTGCACATAATGACAATAAAAATTCTTGAATCTTCTATTGTCCGCCAATGACATAGATTTGGATTTGGTCTAAAGATATTGGTTTTTAAAGTGAACTCATTCCTTCTGACAGAACTTCCTGTTACCTGTCTACTGTACTTCACCACATCAAGTCCAAAATATTCCACAAGTCCAACAGTAAAAGTTGGTTTCAGTCGACTCACTGTGGGTCTGAGGGTCCTGGTTCATCACTGCCTCCTGGAGGATCCTTTATTGACAAATCCCTGTTTCCACCATGGGTTAACTCTGCTCCGTTGTCCTCTTCATCCACACTAACATTCATATTGTCAACTTCAGTCAGTCTGAAAGTAAGTACACAGCGAACACAGAGTCCAGTAAACATGGTCCACACTCCACCTGAAGGTCATACATCATGTTTTCTGTCACAGTTGACACCAAGAAAAGCCACTCAGAGACTCTGAATATAAAATAATCTGAATGTCAGACTCACCCTCAACCAGACATTGTCTGTTGAATAAATGGTGAACACAGTCTGAACCATATGATTCATGGAAATTACCAGTGTAACCTAAGCAAAAAGAAGCCCCGCCCCTCTGCACTGACTGGAACTCATATGTTAACACTTTGATTGACACAGAAGATAAACTGACATGATTTGTAGATTTCCAGCCAGTGAATAAAGTTCTGTGATCAGGTACAGTGTTTATGGCACTGATTCTTGATGCTCTGCTCATTTGTATTTGTCCTTTATGTTTTATGACAACACCAATCCAGAAATAATAATGTTCATGTTTTCTATCAAATATAATCAAACCAGGGTCATTCAGCCCCATTTATAAGGATCAAACAGGATTCTTCTGATCTAAAATTAGTTTTACATGAAGACACTAAAGGGACTAAATTATCGACTGTAAATTTCAGAGTTCTAACTGCCCTAAACAGCTTCATTTTATCATCATGTCACTGTTGAAATTCAGAATTTCATCACCACTGCAACTTGGTCTGAAACCATTTTGTTGATTTACCCATCTACTTGACTTCAAAGTTCAACAAGAAACACCTGCCAACATTTTAGACAACATGTTCAACCTGAGAGGAACAACCAAGTCACTTCTCCCTCACACTGATCAGAGTTGAACTGATGCACTTTGTGTCTAGTTCATATAAACATGTTTACAGATACAACCTGCACCTGGCTGACCTCATAACAGCGATGAAGCTGACTGGTCAAGTGTGCGTGTGCAGGCAGCTGCTTCCTCATACCTTTACACATGAAACATAAAGGTAAGCATCAGCGTGGATCCAAATATGCAGTTTGACGACTTTTCTTCCAGAGTCAGTGTCTTACCAGGTTTGTCATTTATCATAGATGCAGGTCAAAGGGGAGCCATTTGCTCCAAATTCATTCAATGTATAGGGCAGGGGTGTCAAACTCATTTTACTTCAGGGGCCAGATTCAGCTAAATTTGATCTGTAGTGGGCCGGACCAGTAAAATAATTACATAATAATACATAAATAATGTCAACTCCAAACTTTTCTCTATGTTTTAGAGCAAAAAGGATTCATTTACATTATGAACAGGTTTACATCTACAAACTATCCTTTCAAAAGATGTGAATAACATGAACAAACTGAAAAAATAAGTGTAACTTTAACAATATTCTGCCTCAGTTTATCATTTACACATGTTCTTTATAACTTAAAGATCACAATGGATCTACAAACACACAAAACATTTAGTAACAGACAGAATATTGTTAAAATTGTACTTGCTTCTTTTAAGACAGTTCAGGTTATTTACATTTTTTGCAAAATTATACTTTGTTTTAGTGTAAATACATGAAAATATTTACATTTGGAGTTGTCATTATTTCTTTGTTATTATGATAGTATTTGACTGGTCTGACCCACATTAGATTGAACTGGTCTGAATGTGGAACCTGAACTAAAAGGATTTTTATTATCAGTGTAATTTTTGTATTTCACAAATTCATCCCAAGGGCCGGACTGGGTCCTTTGGCGGGCCGGATTTGGCCCACGGGCCACATGTTTGACACCTGTGGTATAGGGTGTCCCTAAAGTCTGGATACATTTATGGTGCGGTGTGGTTTGTGGAAAGCTCGTGTGTTGGGGCCATTTTTTTTTTTTTTATGAACATGTAACGTGGAACTTATCTCGTCATGTTGAGACCAGTTAATATCCCAACTTTAAAGGCTAGGAGAAGGACTCCCCGAGTGGTTCAAACAGGATGGCGCCCCTGCCCATTTTGCCATGGTGGTAAGAGATTGGCTGAATGACAATTTCCCTAACTGGATTGGAAGACGTGGTCATGTGGAGTGGCGTCCTCGTTCACCAGACCTTAGCCCCTTGACTTCTTTTTCTGGGGTTTGTACAGAGGAAGGTGTACTCAGTGAAGATCACAGATGGAACTAGACCTGCACAATATATTGTTTGCGCATTGTCATTGCAATGTATGTGTGCACAATAGTCACATTGCAGGTCCTGCAAAGTAGGAGGCAAATGAACTTAATGCGTGGGTACCTGACACACACTGCACACAGTGATCCACCAATCACAATCATTCTTAATCAGTTTGGAGTGAGTTTCTGGTAACAACATTGAAAAAGGAGTAACAAACCAGAGAAAATCACCGAAAATGAAGACTTGGTGCCAAAAAGAAAAGCAACGTCAGTTAACTGGAATTATTTTAGCTACAAGAAGGATGACACTGAGACCTGTGTTCTGTGTCAACACTGTCTTCCACCTGTAGTAACAGTGAGAGGTAACACAACTAATTTGTTTGACCATTTATGTTAGTGCCACACAGCTATTATATCCTCCTGAGTATTTTTTCATATCACAATTAGGGATGTAACGATTACCAGTATAACGATAAACCGCGGTAAAATTCACGGTTAGTATTACCGTTTAAATTCTAATTATCATGATAACCGTGTTTGATTACCACACTTTGAAAAGTCACAGTACTGCACATTTCCTGGATCATTGTGCTACTTATTTACATTTATTTTTATTTATTTTCTTGCCAATTTTGGTCAGTTTTTATTCATTCTATCTCATTTTTTGTTCATTTTCATTGATTTTGCTGCTTATGTTTGTGCCTTTTTGTCCAATTTGTTCCGTATTTTGTTCATTTGTTGCTTATATTCAACATTTTTATTAAGTTTGTTTTCATCTATCTATCTATCTATCTATCTATCTATGAAAAAGAAACAAACAACTCAAATTTGATCTGGAAAATGGTCAAACAATGGCCATAAGGTACCATCTTTAATGCACATTTGTATGTTTGATGTTTACATGTTAATATTTGAATGTTTCTGCCAACAAAAAGTACATTGTCCCTATTATTTGATTTATTTTATTTTATTATCATTATTATCATTATTATTATTTATTTATTTATTTATTTTTCCAAAATACAACTTGGTTACATTGTTTCAGTGGCTGTATAAGTATAAATACCACGATAATAATGATAACCGTGATAATTTTGGTCACAATAACCGTGATATGAAATTTTCATATCATTACATCCCTAATCACAATATATATTGCGGGGTTAAACAAATCGCAATTTCAGTTTTTTACAATATTGTGCAGCCCTAGATGGAACACAGTTGATTGAATGCATAAAGAGCGGATGTGCTAGCATCGACGGAGTTAGTGCATCAAGTTCATGGGAATCTTGCAAAGGGCATCAACCTTTGCATCACAAAGGGAAATCATATAGAAGATGTTATTTCTTAATATTCACCTCAAAAATAGAAAATGACATTAATTTATTTAGACTGCCCCAGTGGTTAGGGTTAGGGTTAAAGTGAAGGTTGTCCAGGCATCAGACTCACTTCAATCCACAGCAAAAGAATCAGCAGTTGAACCTCTCACTCCTGTGGGATTATCTACGATCTGACGGCCACCATTTTGTGTCTTCCTGTCATCTCTGAACTCAGACCTTATCACATGATGACACAGAGGTCAGCAAAAATCAAACTTCCAGGTCAATAAATGTTCACAATAATGTGAATAAGTATTTAACCGTTTCTACCAATTTAACCATAACCATAACTGTGAATAGAAAGTTCATAAAATCAGATGAAATATTAATATTCAAATGCAGATTACACCACATGAAGTTTACACATCTGAATAACAGACAGTTACCCACATTTTAACAATGAACTGAAAACAAATGCCACATAGGAATCAGTTATTATACAAAAAGTCAGACATAAAGGGAAATAGAGATGGAAATTGTTACATCTGGTTCATAAATGCAACAAAAGAGAGAAGAAATGCTGGTTTCACCATTTATTTACACACTATATACAAATGAAACTAACAAGTTAGTAGATCTGAACTCAGATAGAGAGCTGCAACAGAACAGTCAAATGGTTGGATGCGGCACCGGAGAGAGTCCCACTGGAATAAGGGAGACGCTGATCTTTTAAGCACTAGTGGAAGCAGCGGGCCCAGATGCTTTGAATTACCTGACAACAATTAGCTGACAACAACAGACCGCGCCTCCTAATACCTGGACACAAATGTTTCCACAGCATCAAACAGGCTCATAGGCCGTGACAGAATAATTGGCAAATAAATTCCATAGTGAACATGCATAGTGAACAGATGGACTAAATATTCAGAAATACAACACAGATAAAGATCATGTAGAATAGGGGTGTCCTCCAGGGCCGGTATCCTGCATGTTTCAGGTAGTTCCCTCCTCCATCACACCTGGTTCAATTAATGATCAGCTCATCTTCGAACTCTGCAGAAGTCTGATAACGATGTAATGGGTTACAAGAGGGAAATATCTAAAGCATGCAGGATACCGGCCCTCGAGGACCTGATTTGGACACCCCTTATTTAGAACAGAAAAACCTGTTCAAATGTCTCCCACCTAGAGGGGGCGCTACATCCTTTTCCAGCTGAGAACCATGGCTTCAGATGAAGAGGTGCTGATCCTCATCCCATTCAGTTCACCCTCTGCTACAAACCATCCCAGTGTGAGTTGGTGTTTGATGATAACAGCATCTTGTCATTATAAAAAAAAATAATATTAATAAAAATAGGAGGACCAGGGCAGGTTCCAGATTTGACTGTACAGTTCCATCCAGAAGAAGTGACTTTGGACATGATGTGTTCTCATATCGAAATTCTTGTAAATTCTGTAATCTTGGCGAGATCTGTGCCTTGCCACAATTCTGTCTCTGAGCTCTTGGGGCAGTTCCTTCAACCTCATGATTCTCATTTGCTCTGACATGTGCCTCTTCTTCTTCTTCTTCTTCTTCTTCTTCTTCGTGTTTTACGGCAGTTGGCATCCAGCTTAATGGTGCATTACTGCCACCTTTTGCTCCAGTGTGTGGGTCAGACAATAGATTAACATTCATTATCCCCATATACATGACTAGAAAAGCACTCAGAGAGCGCAGACCTCCACCAAGGCAGATCAGCCCCCCCGGTCACCACCAAAATGTAATCATTTGTTCCTTGTGCCAGTATCAACATTTCCTGAAAATTTCATAAAAATCTGTCCATAACTTTTTGAGTTATCTTGCTAACAGACAAACAAACAAAACAAACAGCCAGACAAACAAACAAACAGACAGACAAACCGCAATGAAAACATAACCTCCGCTGCTCCTTGGCAGAGGTAATAAATGATAAATAAAAATAACTAAATAACATCGACCTGCATCTATTCACACATTCACACCTGTGTTCTCATGCACTCATACTTTCCATCTGTTCTGCACAATATACCCCCAGTATCCCTCAAATCCTATCATACGGGGTATATGATGCTCTTCAAGACATCCATAAGTACCCTAACCTGTGCTCTCTCACCCATTTTTAATACCCCCCTCAGTGTAAATTCATTTACTCCTAACTCTATTAGCCTCCTCCTCATCTCCTCTCTCTGAGTCTCACATTTACTGCACCTGAGTACAACATGCTCCACAGACTCGTCCTCCTGACATCCTTCACACAAACCTGGTTTTTTGGTGTTTCCCTATTATTTTTATTGTTTTATTTAATGTACAGTGCCCCAGCCTTAATCATGTCATTATTATTTCTTCTCTCCCTATTCCACTTCCCACCCTTTCCACTCTTACACTCCTCTGTACTTCATATAGATGTCTCCCTTTGCCTTCACTATCCCACCTCTCTTGCCACATTTCAATACTTTTCCTCCATATTTCACATTTGACCTCTGCCTTACACAGATTAATATGCATGTCTATGTTTTGTTTCTTTAGAGCTCTCCTCACCACTTCATCCACCTTTTCATTCCCCCTCACCCCTACATGTGCTAGCACCCACAGAAATTTAACCTGTCCCCCTGATTTGTTATTTTTGTGACTGACAAAAACTTCAAATAAGATATCTTGATGACTGTTTGAGCTGAATGATTTTATGGATATGACTGAACCTGAGTCGGAACATACCAACACCTTATCTTATTTAGTATTTTCAACCCATTTCAGTGCAACCAACACTGCCACCATCCCCACAGTGGAGACCCCTAATTTATCAGATGTTCTTCTGCTTAACTCAGTTTCTTTTGTTGCTGTGTGTACATTGTGGAAAAAATAAATAAAAGAGATAAGGTTGTGCTAAGCTTATGGTTTAAGATTATAGTGTAAAGCTGAACACTTAAAATAAGAAATTAACTCTTAAAACAAGATAAATTATCTAACACTTCTAAATCTAAGTTATTTTTAACTTGGTAAGAACCAAATAATTTGCAGTGCATCCTCTTAGTTTCACATCTGGTTGTTGAGATCAGGTCAGGTTACTAGTTGATAGTAATCATAACATGGGTATTGTTATCACCTGTAAAAGAAATACTCACATTTAACACCTATGGACATGTCCTCTTCAAAGGAGGATGATCACATGTAGTCTTTCCTGTACATTGAAAGTGCACTTCACCTTGGGACATAATGTGACCCTGGGCAGAAGCAGCATCTGTTTAGATGAAATGATAAAGTTAGTGTACAAAACAGTGCCAGACAGCAGTTCAGTTCAGCTAAAGCGAGGGCACTGAGTTGAAGTCCTGCTCAGAGCTAAAATCCTATTGCTCATTATAAATACCTGGTAACCACATGTCTGTATACTGTCTGCATATCATACACTGAACGTCCACTGTCTGAGTCAGATTTGAGGAAATTAGACACTTGTCAGAAGTAAAAACACCCTGAGAGATGTTTTTAGACTTCAATTTGATGTTCCCGATGTTTGATGTTTGATTTTCATCAAAATGAGCTGACTTGTTTACAGGTGCCACAATTCTTGCATTTATTTGCAAATGTTAAACACTGTAGGGAGTCAAATTGGCCCTAAAATTGTTAGCAGTTACAAATATGATCAAAGATGTTATAATACACCCCACAGTTCCACAGTGTGAAGGTGCTGAACACTGATGTCCAACATATGGCCCGGGGGCCAAAACTGACTCGTCAAAGGGTCCAATGGGATGAAACTGCAAAATGCCAAAATTACACAGAAGATGTTAATAATCAGTGATGTCAAACTCCTTTTAGTTCAGGTTCCACATACAGACCAGCTGGATCTCACATGGGTCAGACCAGACCCTCTTTGTTTTAGTGTAAATAAGTACAACTATATGAAAATGTTTACATTTACAAATTGTTCTCTCATAAAAAAAAAAAAAAATCATGAAAAACACAAAGAGTCTGAAAAGAAGTGTAATTTTAACAATGTTCTGCCTGTTACTAAATGTTTTGTGTATTTGTAGACCCACTGTGATCTGTAAGTTGTAATGTAAATGATACACTGAGACATGGTATTGCTAAAATTCTATTTCAGGTTGTTCATGGTTGTTCATAGTTTGTAGACATAAACATTTTCCCCAATGTAATTTGATGTTTTCGTCACTTTTTTTTTTTAACTTTCATCATCACTACTTTATTAATTGTTTCTACTTGTACTTCTAATGTGAAGCTGCCTGTTTTTACTGTCATTTTTATTGTTAGTCTTATTACTATTTTCTTTTCCTTTTTATCTTAATATTAGTAATATTTCTTATATGTGTACGCTCTGTGTTGTGCTGCTACTGGAACCTTTATTTTCTGGAGTTATCTAATCTAATCTAATCTAATCTAATCTAATCTAATCTAATCTAATGACAAAAAATGTCATTCATTTTTGGGAACCATGTTTCTCACTTAATCTAAATTGCCCATAGGTGTGAATGTGACACTGATTGTTTGTCTATGTTCAGCCCTGTGATGAACTGGTGACGTGTCCAGGGTGTACCCCACCTTCACCCATAAGTAGTTGGGATAGGCTCCAGCAACCCCCATGACCCTAGTGAAGATAAAGCGGGTTCAGAAAATGAATGAATGAATGAATGAATGTTTGTCAGTATCATTCCCATGGTTTTGTCGACATCAGTATGGAGGCACGGCACCAGAATTCAAGTAGGATGTCTTGCACTATGGCTACTTTGACCACAAGATGGCAGCACACGATTGATAAATTGACTGATTCCTATAGTCTGTGGATTTCAGACATAACAGAAAGACAGTTTCAGGTGTGCAAATCAGACAAATCACTCAGGTGTACTATGTGTCAACGCATTAAATGGTTTGCCTTTTACTTGTGTGATAGTATGTAGTGTAGTCCGTAAACCTCCAGAGGAGAAACCACCAACAGATTTACAGTAACAGACTTTGTGTTCTCTTGTTGACTCAACATACATAAGCTCAGATACACCTACTTTTTCATTGCCTTTGGATATATGAGATGTGTTGTCTTGCATGTGATATGCCCCAAAAACATCACATGTGAAATGCGTGAAACCACACATGGCTGTTGTGAACGCTTCCATGTGTGAAACAGGCCCCATGTGTGATGAACATGAAATCTACTGTTTCACTCGTGACAATTTTACACGTGACCCAGGTTTGTTAGGTGGAACATTGCTTCTCCAGGAACAAGACGGCACATAAATTCTATAGTTTATTTGTTTCAGTGTGTAAATGTGTTTCAACTCGCTGTCCTGCTGCCAAGAGCCTGTTCTTCCAGTTTTATGCCAATGTGTTTAGTGATAGGAAATTAATGTCTTACAAAAACCAGACTGGATTTTTTTTCCAGCAGTCGAAGGTTAGTGGTTTTCCACTTCATGTTTCAGAGAGTGCCATATATTTGAATGTATAATTCCCTGAATATTATGGTATGTATGACACATTCAGAGCAAAGGTTTGTTTGACTGGAAGGAGTGGATTGAAACTATGTGGTAAACACCACACCCAGCAGGACTGGCCTGGGCTCAGGACTATAGAACCTACGCATTATATTTGACAAAGCTGCTCTTTAGTCAATTCATGGGGATTACATGGTTTGTTTGGAGTTCATATTATGTAACTCGTAAAACTTTTCATTTTTATTGAACCATAAATGCTACTTATGGTTAGAAATTCCAGCTCATAATATTGATAGAATAAATGAAATTAAAACTACAGTTGAATTTGCCCTCATCTAACATTTGTATATTACAACAACACAGACGGTTCAGGCAGTTGTATGGTTGCCAACCAGAAAACACAATGATATGACTTCAGACTCCAGGAAAGGCCAGAACAAAGCAGATCAATTTCCTGTAACTGTGATGAAGCTGTGATATTTGTTGTGTGACTGTTACAGAGCAGACAGTACATCTGAGGCGCAGCATATTTGACCCTTCATTGTTTGGCTAACATGTGCTGCTATTAAAACAAAAGAGAAAAAAAGGTTACATTATTAACACACATCAAAAAAAGAGTGTTAACACTTGGATTAAATACTAAAACTTTTACTATTCTCAGTGCTTTCAACTTCTCAGTAGTGAAAGTATCTATTTTCTGTCCTAAAAGTCTCTAGAAGTTACTAAATGACACCATCATCTAATAATTGTAGATGTTCATGTAATTGTCATGAACGATGTAGGACAGAGGAATAACACTGTGTTAGAGACAAAAAGCCTACAAGTCACAGTAAAACAGGAATATTTACAACTAGAAAACTGATCATTTTCAGTTGACATGAACAATCGAAATGGTCCAAAAAGAGACAATAGAGAAAACTGTCAATGTCAGTGGGACTGATTTATATTCAGTCATTTGTTTTAGACAAACAACCATACTTGTTTTCACGTCAGAGTCTCCAAAAGTCTCCAGTAACACCAGAAAAAGGAGATGGATTTGTCACTATTGTCTTTTTGGATAAAGAGTCTCTAGAGTAGTCTTTTGTAAAGTGCTTCAAACCCTCAAACTCACCCATGTTCCTGTAAATGACACCAGATGATTTCCTGTGTCCCAGTCATATAAACCCACGGTCTGTCTGTAGATGGAAAAGTCAGTGTTTCACACTTAGACACTTAGTTGGTATATTTAGGGATTTTTCAGACCCCTCTAGAGACTCTTTATCCAAAAAGACACTAGTGACAAATCCAGTTATTGGAGACTTTTGGAGACTCTGAAGTGAAAACATGTATGGTTGTTTGTCTAAAACAAATCACTGAATATAAATCAGTCCCATTGACATTGACAGTTTTCTCTATTGTCTCTTTTTGGTCCATTTCCATTGTTCATGTCGACTGAAAATTACAAATGTTCTGGTTGTAAATGTTCCTGTTTTACTGTGACTTGTTGTCATCTCCTAAGTGGACTGTAAGGTTAAAAACCAAACCAAACTGAAGAAAATGAAGAGAAAAACTAAACCAACAAACCAATAAATCAATAACTAACCTCAGTGACTGGTCCAGAGTGTCTCTTTTGGGTCACTTTAGTCAGTCCCCAAGCCCAGATAAAGGAGGACGGTTGGAACTGGGACATTAAATAAAAACTAGAATCGACAGAGTATAGTTCATTTGGAGTTCTAAACATATTTAGGCTGTTTTTATTCTCACGTTTTGTCTGTAACACAATGTTATTTCTCTGTCCTACATCATTCATTACAATTACATGAACATTTATAATTATGTAAATTAGGTGATGATGTCATTTAGTAACTTCTAGAGACTTGTAGGACAAAAAATAGATACATTAATACTGAGGAGTTGGAGACTGTGTTATAGAGTAACCTCTGTACTTGGCCGGGGGGGGCACGTGTATGGATTTTCATAGAAAGGACAACCAGAGTCCTCTACATAGAAACAGGCCAGGCTGTTATCATGGATGTAGGAAACTGAGAGAGTTGTTAACTTAGGAATGTTATCCAATGTCAACAAAAGACCACTTCCCAGCACAAAGCCGACGACTAAAGCATGTGTGAATCTGACATATTGAGCCTTTAGGACTTCACAGGCCTGCAGGACCAGTTCTGTCAACAACAGGCAGCTAATTTCACTGTGTTTTGTCTGGTCGTGTTTTACAACTGTGGCTGTGTAGGTTGAAAAAAACAAAACAAAAAAACTATATAGTTGTTATGTCCAATGTGGAATAATGAGCACGACCCAGCCCGGCGTGGGTGAAACCCTGGAAGAGGAACCAGTAAAAGTCAGTTGTTCCACCCTTTCACTGACTGAATGGAGAGTCATGCCTCAACAGGACCCTGTGTTTGTACAACTGAGGAGGGATACGTACTTTCTCAGATCATGCACACAACACTACTCATACATTATTATTATGACAATTTTTTTTTATGATGTGTCAAACTGAGGTTATGTCTGAAGGATTTTTAACCCTTGAAGACCCAAACAGCTACTGGCAACCAAAATCATCTACTGATTTAAAATGCTGATTAACTTCTGAAGCGGTAAACATATCAATGTAATGAAATAATTGAGGTATAAATCAGTTATTCATCTTTTCATGGTCATCAGATATGACCAGTTTGGACGTTCAGAGGCTCCATCGTTACCGTGGAAATGCTATCATCTTCTACAACATTGATTCACCAGTAAAACCAATGGCGCTGGATCAATGACAGTGGATGGACTCACTGGGTTTATGTTCATTTATTGATATCTTAGCTGACAGTCTGTCTTCACTTTCCTGTTTTTCTGACATAATATAATCCTCAACTTTAATCCTTTCATGCATACTGGACAGCTATTCTTTTGTTTATTCATGGATTTTTTTTTTTTTTTTTTTTTTTTACACATATCTTTATTAAAGTTTGAACACATTCCAGATCTTTTCTGACATGAATTGGTAACATTGTGTAGATCTCCTCTGAGCGTAATAGTAATAGTTTTCACGCAATTTATCAGTAAATACATGTTTCTTCTCTTCAAAAATTAAACTCATGGTGTCCAGCTGAGTGGACATTTTGCAACTTCATGAAAAATAGATTCATGAGAATTCTTTTTTCTTATTATTACTTTTTTTTTTTTTTTTTTTTTACATTTTTAAACTTTTTTTCATTTATTTTATTTATTTTTCATAAGAAATTTTTTCAATCACATTGTTTTTTTTCATGATTAAAGAGAAATTAAAACACCCAGGCAAAAAAAAAATCTTGATTAAGGTTCTCATCATTTGTGCATGAAAGGGTTAGTCTGATCTTTCATGAACATCTACATGATCGGCAAATTAAATATAGGGGAATACTTGATTTTCACTGAAAAAAAATGCAAAATACAGAGGATAATATTATCATAAATTCTGATAAAACATTTAGGAAAGGTTAAATAGAGAGAGAGAAAAAATACATGGGAACAGACAGAAAAGTATAACTGGGTCTTTATGCGTTAATGTAAAAATGGAAACAGTCGGATCAATCAATAAATAACCCAATTATTAACATTTTTAAAATAAATACTAATATAGATTTTTTTCCCCCTATGTATTGTAAATATGTTTTCTTTGGTTTAATTACCCTCCAAACGACCCCTCCTACCCCTCCCCCTCTTCCTCCCACTCTGCTGTTGACTGACTCGGCTGGTTACGTAACACGTTTATGCCTCGCGCACGTGGCCACAGCCATAATAGATGACAATATTTAGACGGATTAAACATTATCATCGACCCACTGAGCATCACGTCCACACACACAAGCCCCGGTTTTTACATCTGGGGCGCACAATAGGGGGGGAAAGGTTTAACCGATCAGCTGATTTTTATAGCAAAATTACAAGACTGGGATTTACAGATCCTTAAAGATGAGGTTTTCTCTGTTGTCACACACACACACACACTAAAAAAAAAAAAAATTGAATGAATAATAATAAAATAAATAAAAGTCAGATGCGTCATTGTACATTATGTGGTGATCTTTTATTTGAAGCTTTTTGGGAAATCACAAATGAAGTCAGAATAGGTCAAACTTGTTGGGTTGAGCATAAATAGGCTACATATTGTACAAGACGCATTTTCTGAAACAGTGTATAATAAACACGTATTATGGACGGTGTGATGATGTCAATGTTAAGACAGGTGTTATGCTCTAATATAGTCTAGACAGATAGATGTACTTTATTGATCTTTAATTATAGTGAAGCAGCAGAATGACACACTATAATAATAATAAAAAAAATAAAAAATAGCACAACACAAGAGCAAACACACTGTACATAATAAATCAGAAGTCTAAAACAGACCTGGATAAAAAATAAAGCCTGGATAATTCAAATGTAAGGTGTAAAATAGCCTGTACTGTACAGTGACAGTGGGTTGAAACCTCAGACAGACTTCATCTGCATTAAGAACACAGTGTACATCTAGGAAATAAAAGCCCTGGACACAGTGAAGGCTTCACGCGTGGATTTGGTGTGATGGTGTTTCTTCTTTTCCAGACATGTGAGTGCAGAGGAATGCTGTGATTCTTCATTTCCACGTCCACAGTGTCACCGTGCCCTTAACAGATTGACCACAGCTCGTGCCTCTCTGGCTCCCTCTCTCTCACGCGCTATTCCCCCTCCTTCATCCCAAAGCTGTCATCCTGAGCAGCGACCAGACCGACGGCTCAATCCCTAAACGCCCGGATGAGAGCGGCAGCGGCAGGCGACATTCACGGCAACATGGTCGCATGAGTCGGCCCACTCGAGGGCAACCAATTCCGGGGGGAACGACGACAGACACTGCTGGAATCTGGGAGATTTTTCGACGCAACCCACGGCGAGCGGTTCTGGGAAAACACAGACCGAGACAGATAGAGGCGTGGAGGCGACACGGAACGGCTCATTCCCCTGTTGTGGTGTCCTATTTCGTTGGTAAGTACATTTTATTTAGCTGAAAAGCCGCTGCCCCCTGGATTTCCAGCCCTTCAACAGGGTTTGTGTCTTGTTTCGCCACTTCTCTCGCGCATTTCTTTGTGCTGTCTGCGTGTTCGGAGCAGCGGGCCTGGTAAGTGCACGAGCGTCAACAGTCATCTGTGTGTTTAAGTCCGCTAATGCCGCTCCTCTGACCCCGGAGCTCGGACACATACGGCTCAGAGGGGCACATTTCACCACAAGTGGCTGTATTTTATGCTAGCGTGCCCGGGATGTTATTGCCACAGGTCGCGTGCAACAAAACGCGTGAATGGGGCTACACGTGTGTGAGTCCACATCACAGACACGGTGTGGTGGACATGTCCGCCGCCATGGACAACTAGCACAAACAGAAAAAGACAACCGCTGGGCCCTGGACAGCACTTCCAGCCATCGTCTACTTATTTGGCTGTTATTCACGCGAGTTCATTCCACTCCGTAGAGCTTTCCCTGCACTGAGTACTAGACACTGACCGAGGCGGGTCGTACACTGAGCATGCGCACTACGCACACTTTGCCACCCTAGTTGCCTAATAACTTTACAGATCCCAAATGTCTCATGGGAAGTCCAGGTGTCTGCTGGTCTTCCATCAAGAGCTCCAGAACAAACAGAAAAATAACATAATAATAATACAGACTTCACAGTTAGAATTAAAGAAAACATATCAAGAAAATCTTCTCTATTTTAATCTAACCTTCCACAGATATTGTATTGAACTAGAGTGGCAGCTATCAGTAATTTTTGTAATTGATTATTGATTATTTTCTTCGATTCTATTAAACCAATATTTAAATAGGTGAAAAAAGGTAGTCTGAAAATGACAACTTGTCTTTTATTCCACAACCAGCTGAAACGACCAAAGAAAGTATATAAAAAAAAGTAAATGTGTACATATATATATATATATATATATATATATATATATATATATATATATATATGTGTAAGGGTAGAGACTGCGATCTGGTAGGATCGGCGATTCTACCAGTAGAGACTCCAATCGTAGTCTCTACCAGTAGAAACTCCGATCAGAGTCTCTACTGGTAGAAACTCCGATCCTGCCAGTAGAAGGGTTAGGGTTAGGGGTTAGGGTTAGGGTTAGGGTTCGGATTGGAGTTTCTACCAGTAGAGACTACGATCGGAGTCTCTACTGGTAGAATCGCCGATCCTACCAGATCGCAGTCTCTACCCTGACATATATATATATATATATATATATATATATATATATATATATATATATGTTGTTTATGTGAAACTTTCAAAGTTTAAAGGAGTAAGTGATGGTTACAATGTACAAAAGTCAACATATAGATATTTTCTGTCTTTTTTTCCTTGTCTTTTCTGTTGTTTGTGTTTATCCTGGCATCATGTGTGTCACAATAAGTGTCTGTGTGAAAACAACAGTGAAACCAATATTTAGCAGCAGAGAAATTAAGGAAATTAAGCTTTAATTCAGGAAAATTGGTTTGGAATACTGTTTTTAATTGATTCGAGTCAATTAATTTATTAATAATTTCAGCTCTACTGTATAGTATTCCCATTAAGGAATTTGCAGTCCACAAATACCCCCATGTCCATGCATCTGTCCATACTCAATTTAAAGGTTCAATGTCCAATACTTTTCAGTATTCTGTCAGTAAATCAGGCTATTTATCTCATGACTGAAGTTTTGGCGGGACTTTGTCTCATCCCAGGTTTGGGGTGGAGTGAGTATGTTTATATGCACGCAATTATTTCTTAATTATTCCAATTATGTATGTGACAGGTGTTATGTAAACAGCATATTCCATTTGGATATTCTGAATTTGGCCTGTTTCAGAAAAGAATCTTTTCTGTGTTAAGATGTGGAATATGCTGATATTATTTACATTTCTGGAAGATTCAGACATTCAGACAATATTATCTACGGCAGGCTGTGACTGTTGTAAAGCCATAGATTCTCTCTGGTAGAGATGGACGAGTTCAAAGGAACACACCCACTGTATATCAGCAGGTGTATGGATAAGAACAAATATGGAAAAGCCAACCTTTTCCTATGGGTGTTTGGTGATGCAAAAGAGGGAGGCTGAGTAAGACTGCCACCAGTGGAAAAATGTGAAAAAACCTGTTATAATCAAATATGCACAGCTACATGTGAACAGGAAAATTAGGGGAATATTTGTTTTCTTTAGCCATAAAGACAGCTTCATTGAAGTGGTGAATTTTTCAGAATAAGGGCAGAAACAGAATGTTCTGTGTAAGTAAACATAGTCAGCGAGAGTTTTAATTGCATCAGATGTGATTCTTGTGCTCTACTCCGACCCATCACAGAAGCAACATTACACCAATAACTGAGAGAACCGGCCTTCACTTTTCCACAGTGGCATGAAACGGCTCTGTCATTTATCTTTCTATGTGGTCTTTTATTGACGAATGAGAGAGAAGCTGTAGGAAGATGTGTATGCTCAAATTCTTGCATTTCCCCCTGATTTCTACATGTTGCAGCTTTAACAATGAACTAACTTGGTATTTATCAGTCAATATATGGAGAAGCTGCTCATGTCATGTTTTTATTGATACAAATAGTATTTTCCCCAAAGAGTAACAACAAACCTCTTTATGTTCATGTCCTTTATAGTAGAGTAAATGCATATCTTATTTAGAGCAGGAATACGAGTAATTTTTTGGCTGTACATCTCTACCTGATTGTTGTAAACTGCTAGTTAGTTGCATTGTGTATAGTGGACCAGGCTGACTTTTATCAGGCAAGAGGTTGTGTGTCGCAAGCTGCTTTAAAAACCCCAAATAAGATGCAGTCAGTCTGTATTTTCTCATATCATAATATGTTGTTTACATGGCCCATATCGAACTCAGAATAGTTGTCATATTCAGAATAGTACTTGGATACGAGTGTGCTTTAGACCCACTGTGAGTGTCCTTCTAGGTTTTATCTTATCCTATTGGCCACATACAGGCAGTAGAAGAACATAAACCTGAAGCCATTAGAATGAGATTTGTAAGTTAATGAGTCATTTACATAGAATTTTAAGAAAGAGGAATGCTGGGGTCTGGCACTTCCCTGACATGTTTGTCTTTTCTCTCTTAACAGCATTACAGAGAAAATGCGACATCAGTGCTTTTGCACAGCATGTGCTTATAAATTGGAGGAAACAAAAACACTTTCCTTGCCATATCTTGTCTAGCCATAAAGGTTATAAGCCCGATATGAAAACATAATGATAAGATAGGCAGATTAATGACTTCCCTTTTTTCCCCCTCTTGCTTTTATGTGAATGCATGAGTTCATGGTCTGTGGGCTTCTGTTGACTGGCCTGGATGATAAAGGCCATGTCACCAACCTCTCCCTGTCCCACTTTGACTTTGTTTTTAAATCTACCTGCCTGTCAGTAAGCAACGACAAATGGCTATAGCATATATAGATTTCCCGCTCCTCACACCCTTTTTCATGGGTTATACATACTGTTAATATTGTTAATATCATTCATAAATATACGTACTGTCATATACTGTTAATACTGTAAATCTGCGTCTATTCATATTTTTTGTCCATTTTTATTTTTTTATTCTGCTTAACTCTATTCTTATGTTACTTTGTAAAAGTGTAACATTTATTTTCTATCTTCTTATCTTATTTTTAGTTTTTGTAATTTTATATTCACTCCATTCTCATGTCTGTAGTACTGTTTTTTTGTTAATGTTGTTGTTCTATTCTATTCTATTCTATTCTATTCTATTCTATTCTATTCTATTCTATTCTATTCTATTCTATTCTATCAATGTTTACTGTAGATATTGTATTCGTGGTAACTGTTGAAAACTAGCCAGCAGGCAGTTACCTCAAAATGGCCTCTAAGCTCCACTCCACAGAGAGTTTTACACCCACACAACTTTCTGATCTGCTGTTTTGGATTTGGAGCTAGCTAATTTCCTGGGGACCTTGTTTTCAGACTTAGTAAGAATTGACTTTTGAGCCATCGTTGTAGTGCTCTCCTACTTGACAGCATGCTGATGTCCTTTTAGCTCAATGTTAATTAATTTTTCTCTTTGTATCTTGTAGAATTAAGGTGGGTTCAGATATTGGGGATAGATAAAACATATATTCTGACTGTACTTTGACCTGCTCTTTGTGACTGTGTAACCCTTTTATGTAAAAAAAACAATCAGGGCTGAGTGATTCACACTAAATTACCAGTTCAGTGGCGACAGGGTGCAGCCACAGCTTAGACCACACCGTCAATACTGTCTGTCTTTTATGCTAACCCATGAGTCCAAATGCTTCATAAAAGACTGAGAGCAGTGCATATTTAAACAGCAGTTAAGTCAGGCTGCTTAAGCCATGTGTTCGACTTTTTTGGTGTTGAAGCTGGCTGTCTGCTGAGGAGAAGCCTTCAGTATGTAAGAAGTATGTGTGTGTTGTGTAATGTTTTCACGTTAAACAACATGCTGAGAAAGCTGTGTCAGACCAGTTTTCATGCTGGTGTGCTGTCTCGCTGTAACACGTGCATTGGCAGTTTACAGTTTCGAAGAACATTTTAGTTCCAGGTCAGTGCTAACTTCACCTGACGCCTTTTCGTCCGTCACAAGGAATGTCCTCAGTGAGTGGACAGGTCACACCGCGTTATTTCACAGCCTCCTACTGTGCAGGTCAGACCTTTTCTCAAAGACTTCAAATGCTGTCCTTTCAGTGGTGAAGGGTTGGTCTCATGCAGAATTCTGCCAAATTAATGTTGACCAACGTCAGTTTTATTCCTAATCAAAGCAAAACTGCTTAACCCTTACAGACCCATAACTGTTTTTGTCACAACTTCCTCTGCACACTATAGTTCTACAGTTCATACTCAAATAAAACTGTGTAAGTTAAATGTACTTGCAGTCATGAAAGGTTACAGTACTCACTGGTCTTGAGTGTGTTACTATTATATCTGATGTTTTAATTAAGTTCACTGTTGCATTCATGTGTATGTTGTGTTTTATTTTAATGCTGTACATGTGTAAAGATGAACTCGTGAACTACTTTATAAAATGTTGTGGTTTATTCTACAGAAATGCATCACATTCTGTAAATTCATCCTGTGCCTTTGGTTTCACTGTCCTTTCAACTATCTGTCTCTAAAAAGTCAACTTTTCATGAGTTCAAATGAACAGGCCTATCTTCAGCTTAGAGACAATTAATTTCCCAGAGTATCTTAGAGAGTTTTTAACCTCTAAAGACCCACAATTACGTTTGTCACGACTTCCAAATATTTTTTATCACCATTTATTATGGTACTATCCTCTGCATTTTGCATTTTTCACTTAAAATCAGGTGCTATTCTATATTTAATTCACTGAATATGTAGATGTTCATAGAAGCTCAAAGTAAATTCAAAGGTTTGATCAAATCAGTAAAAAATTTGGAAAAGTGAACCTTTCAACAAATATATTATCAACTGAAGATAAAAACAAGTGTATATTACGACTGGCATTTGTCAGGGGTAGGATTAGTGGTTCAACAGGTATTAACACTTTTAGATTAGTAGATGCTTTTGGTCTTCATGGGTTAAATTATTATAGAACAGCATATTAATCAGCATCAGAAAAGTTAAGAAATTGAATCTAGAGAAGCAGATTTTGTAAGAATGGGATAAAAACATTGATTCACCTCTGAATTGTCATAGTCCAGAACTGACGCAAACATCTGGATGGCAGCATCAGTAACAACAACTCTCACCTATTCAGTTCAACTCTGTTGATTTATATATGTGCTATGTCACTTCACTGGTCTAAATACTCCCCAAACAGTCTACAAGCATAAAACATCATCCCAACTTCAAGCCTAATAAACACCAGTAACATGTCATTCATTAAATTATCTACTACAACTCAAACAGCAAGCACTTAAAAGGATAAATATCTTAAACAAGCTAACAGCCTGGGACCAGTGTATGTCATGAATAATTTTATAAAACAACAGACCAATGAGACAGACTTTGCAGCGCTAAGCTAACACTAAGCAGATTCGACGGTGTACATATTATTTCACTACTTCTAAAACTCACTGCACGAGATGACATTATGAAGCAGTGATTACACATTTTGTCTTATTTTTGCTATTTTCTGCTCATAACTTGGTTTTATATAAATGAGGTGTCTGCTATTGGTGAATCCATTGTTTGGCTTTACATTGAAATTATTCTGTATGGAAACAATTGGCTCAGGGCTCAACAGGTTCAAACAGAATGTGATTAACATAGTGAAGAGTTTGACTTTTTCCATAATATAACATTTGACAGTGACTCTGCTTTATGCTAGTCATACTGACTACACAGTGAGAATCCTTTGGACAGTGCATATGTTTTTAAATTGTTTGCCAACCTCAACCAAATCTTACACTTTGAAAAATTGCTGGTGACTTAAATTACATTGCATTTTTAAAAATGTTGTCAACATCTTGTTATTACTTTGTATTATTACTAAACTATTGCCTTTTTTAAAATTTCAAATGTATTACCAATCTTAACCTGTTTTTTTTTTTCATTATGGTGTGTGCTGCTGACCTCTTGACCAGGTTGCCCTTGTTTATGTAAACATAAACTCAGAAAAAACGAGTCGAAAAACTGTGGGTGCATTGTGACTGTTGGGTTTTGTCCGGATGGGATATACGGAGATCCTTGGGTCTGCTGGACTTGTTTCAGGCCAGTGTTCCAATAATCAAAACCTATTATCATGTTTTAATGTGATTAACCTTATTACTAGGTTGACAGCACAAATTTTTAGTCTTTTGTAATATGAAAAGATCCTATACAATAGGTTAGAACAGGTTTTCTCTTGTAAGAAGTTGCAGTACCTGAGTTCTGTAAAGCTGTTTGAAGTTACTATATTAGCCTGAATAGACTGTTTTTATTTATGACACCAGAGTTGCCCTTTGACCACATCAAATATTGATTTAATGAGCTGAGAATCAGTGTAAATATAGTACAGAGAGCATGGCATTATTTGTGGTGATTCTTAAGTGTGCACTTAAGTTCACTTTAACCTACAGGAGTTTGTGTACTGTGTTTTTGCTGCCAGTGAGGGCAGGGTATTAGGCAGAAATGGAGGAAAAAAAAAATAATGTGTAATATTCCAGTGGGCATAAAAGTCAGATGCATAGCACCCCCCCACACACCCCCCAGCCCCTGGGGAAAATTTTGAAAAAATCGACCTTAAATGCTGCATTCTAGTGCATTTTGGTTCGAAAATTAACGGTGCAAATCACGGGTACACAGCTCGCTGCCTAATACTATGAATGACAAAATAAAGGCATAACAACTGAAGAGTAGTTCAGATCAGGTCATGTGTTTTTGTTTTTCACCAGTTCTACCTCAGCCTGTTCGTTGCCACCTGGTTTTCACCCAGTATTGTCATGTGACAGGACTGATTGGTCTTGTTTTTATTATGGGCATAGATGATGAGTAGACTGCACACAAATGGAAGACAGGTTGTCACACACACACCCACACACACACACACACACACACACACACACACACACACACAGTTTTAGTTAATTAAATCACAGCCTAGTGACGTTATATAATCACATGCTGCCAGCTGCAATTTGATTAACCAATATAGACCCAAACATCCACCACCGACCATAAGCATCTACTGATGTAAACTGTTTAATGTCTGTTTAAATCTATCAAAACATGTAAATAATTGATGTAAAATACAGTTTGCCGTCTTTTCGTGGTCATCAGATATGGCCCATGTGGACGTACAGAGGCTCCGTAGTGAATGTGGAAACACCGTCATCTTCTATGATTCACCAGTAAAACCCATGGAGTTGGATAAAGGACAGTGGATGGACACACTGGGTTTATGTTCATTAAATGAGAGACTTGACTGAAAAAGTAACTTTTTCTTCAGTTTTCTCTATTTCTGATATAATAACCCTCAACTTTACTCTGAGCTTTTATGGACATCTGCATGATCAGTAAATGAAATATAGGAAATATTTAATGTTTTCACTGGAAAAATGGAAAAACTGGAAAAATACAGAAGATTATTTTACAATAAGTGGTAAAAATAGAAAAAAAAAATAGTTTGGGAACTGACACAAAATTAGCACTGGGTCTTTATGGGTTAATCGATGTAACTCTACCTTTTCAAATATTGAGTTTGTTTGTGTGCTGTCACAAAATCAGTATTTTCCAATAATGCCCATATCTATAATGTCTATTTATTGCCATTATGTACTGTACTGAGCAGGATGCTTTACAGTAGAGGTAAAGTTAATGGTAAAGTTAATTTGGCTCTGTGGTTGACCAACCATAATGGAGACCTCAACTATCTTAGCTATTTCTGCAATTATGCTGTCATGTATGAACCAACATGTTTACCAATACAAATATATCTGAAGTATGCAATTTAAGCTGATTTAACTCAAGGTTATGGAACTAAATGCTCCTCCTTGTCCTCTCTTCCATGCTTGTGATTGTTTTTTTTTTGCCATTTTGTTGAACATTGTCAAACCCATTATTCCAAATTGAAATGATAGATTAACAGACAGTAAAAAAAACAGGCTGTTTCTCATTGTTTTCAAATGACAGATAAATTAAACTAATTGTAAATCACAGCCATTTGTGGTTACGTGATTACACAAGCCGACATTGCGATTAGATTAATCATGTGGCGAGAAATAAATATCTTGTGTGTTTGTGTTATGCCATTACAAGTTGAGTGTCTTTTAGCTTTCCGATATAACACTTTCAGTGGCTTTTATTATTGGAGCTGGGAAATAAAACAGCAAAGATAATTGTAACAACACAACATTATATGGTAATGATTTATATAGTGTCATTTTTCTTTTGTCTCTTGAGTTTGGCTTTCACTGTCAAAGACTTACAAAATATCAGGTTTCATGTTTTGTTGTTTTACTTCATTTTTTCAACTCATATGTTGATATTGAAAAGAAGATTTAATATCTATCATGGATATCATGGTTTCAAATGTTCAATGTCTAGATTTGTGAAATGTTCCGCTGCTTGGCAAATGTTATGTTCAGTAACATGAAAGCACTGATAAGAAATTTTTTTGTATTAGAACTTTTGCCTCTTGCATTGTTTTTGTGTAACTAAGTTTTTTACATTGTTTTTGTCTTATTGCGTTATTTTCATAGTGTCACATTCATTTTGTTTTGTCTTTTCAGTTACTTTTGTCTCATTACTTCATTTATGCATATACAACTAATAACTCTTCTCTCAGGACCAAAACACTACTATTAAACTTGGAAAAAAAAACCAAAAAAATAAACTGCCCTTAATTATTGATATGGACTGATATGAACTTTTTCATCATGATAGCATTTTCGGGGATTTTTTTCCTGCCCAATTTAGTAACACTTTCTCGTAATTTGTAGAATATGTATGCACTGACATTTTATAGTGGACGACATTAGTTTTGTTGTGCACTTACGTACACACAAAGATTAACCTCAAACTATATTATTAGTCTTGAAAATATTTGATTTTAAACTATTCCAAATATTGACAAAAATTGTAATGATATAAAAATATTTTATTACAATTTTCCTGAATCAGCGCTTTGTTTCCTTAATTTCTTTGCTGTTGAATATTGTTTCCACTGTTGTGTTTCTTACGGATGCTTATTGTGACGCACATGACGCCAGGATCCACACAAACAACTGAAGAGATGAGGACAAAAAGGCAGAAAATGTCTATATGTTGACTTTTCTCCATTGGAACCATCACTTACTCCTTTAAACTTTGAAGCTTTAACACAAACATTATGAGTATGAGACTGTATTTGTTTCAGTTGGATGTTAGTTCCATGTTCAGTTGGTATAGACCACTTCGTACTCGATGTCACAGTCTACGTCACCGCAGTTGCGCACGGAACCTGGCAGCAGAAAAACACTGTAAATTAACGGAGGTAAATTGAGAGACTGGAGAGAATATAGAGAAAAGAGGAGGAACTAGAAGCACTCGGAGAGCGCAGACCTCCGCCAAGGCTGATCAGTGGCCCCTCCCGTGGGCCCCCCCACCCCCGATCACCACCAAAATTTAATCATTTCTTCCTTATCCCACTTCCAACAAACCCTGAAAATTTCATCCAAATCTGTCCATAACTTTTTGAGTTATGTTGCACACTAACGATCAGTGCCCCCCCCCCCCCCCCCCCCCCCCGATCACCACCAAAATTTAATCATTTCTTCCTTATCCCATTTCCAATAAACCCTGAAAATTTCATCCAAATCTGTCCATAACTTTTTGAGTTATGTTGCACACTAACGGACAGACAAACAAACAAACAAACCCTGGCAAAAACATAACCTCCTTGGTGGAGGTAAAAATGTCTTGTGCTGTAGGTTGTCAGAATGGAAATGCTAAAAAAAAACCCAACCTTCACTTTTGCTGAATTTCGACTTTAAAAATGCCTTTTGGGGTAAGCCGTAGACATTTACAGTTGAAGCCATTAAATGAACGGACTGGACTGATGAAATCATCCAGAATTCTGGGCTCTACAGTGCCCATGCCAGTGCAATTGGCTGTCAGTATAGAGTTGGTCAATTGTCGATGATCGCCTACATCTTGTAAAACTGCGTTTTATGTCCTTGTCACTGACTAGGGAGCACGTTGGTCCTCAACACATGAAAGCTGGATTTTTCAACAAGATATAAACACATGTCCGTCCACTGTAGCTTGGTCCATTTGATTGGTTCTGTGACCCACTGAGCTGACAGTGATTATGGATCAGGAAGCCTCACCCTACTGCTAATGGTCAACTTCTCTTTGTAAGACACCTCGTCTCTTCTTGACAGACCATTAAAATAATTAGAGAAGGCCTCTGTGTCTTCCATTACTCTGTTTCTCTCCTGATTTTCACACTCTTAACACTGGGTTCCATGTAGGGCTACTGTTGACACCACAACTGTCACTTTCTGCCACCAGTTAGGCCCCGCCCAGAATATGTCATCACTGTTTACCAACATCGAAATGGTCTATAAGTTAGTACCGTAAGTTGGATCCAACTGTGTTGAAGACTGCAATGACAAATTGTTTATAGATGTCATTGGACTGGTTTGTTGTTGCTTATGTCTGTTTGTCTGTCTGCTGGTTCTGGAATAAAGGACTTTTTTTTTTTTGTCATTTTCAGGCATGTCTTTTTCACATTTTTACAATTTTTTTTTCACCTATTCTAATGATCATTTAATTGAAATGGAGAAAAAAAAAAATCATCGGTACATTAATCCATTACTAAAGTAGCCTAATTGATAGGTGCACCTCTATTTTATAATAGAATTACATTATCCATTTCTTAGAAAATAAAACAGGATAGAGCTTGACTTGCAAGACAGAAAGGATAAGTATGGTATGGAAAAGGTGGCAGGGTGTGCTGTGCTGTCTTGTTTTCCATGATGGCAGGCAGGGCCCCGTGCAGGCTGGCCCTTCTGCCAGTGGGCGTGTCCACGTCACAGTGGGCGGAAGGGCAGCTGGCACCGGGGCTGGCAGCGCCACCATCACAGAACAGTCTGTCTCTGATCGGCCTACCTCGCCCTCAGAGCACAATCACACTGTTATGTCTAAGCCCTCCTTCGCCATGGCAACATCACATGATGGCACACAAAGAAAAGAGTGGGAATCCTCATGCCGTGTGTGTTTGTGTGTGTGTGTGTGTGTGTGTGTGTGTGTGTGTGTGTGTGTGTAGTCTGCATGTTTGCTTGTACAGCCTGTCCTTAATTCATGTTGCTGCTGAAACCCTGGGTAATTAGACATGTTGATCATATGGATCTGAAAACATGCCTGACTAAGGTTGAACACCGGACAGAAAAGCACAGTGAAGGTCAGCATGTGAAGGAGGGAGATGAGCACAGTGAACCAGCTCCCAAAGACCACGCAAATGTTTGGTGGTGAGTTTCTCAGACACTGCAACTCTGTGCGATTTAATTTCCGCATCGCTTCAGGGTCAGGGCACCATTAAAACCCTTTGACAGGAGGGTAATAAAAACCACTTCAGCTCTTAATTAGAGTACTTTACAACCACTGGTTCAGTTTCTCCTCAATATTTAACCAGATCTAAGTTGTCTGAGTGAAGACATACTTGTGGCTGCATTCATGCACTTAAACATTCACAGTTTGGATTCAAGGAAGACCTGTCTGAACCAAGGAAAAAAGGCCTCACAATGCTTGTCTGTCCTCCTGCTGCATTTGTCACGCTAGTCTGCATTCTTCTTTGACCCGAATGAGAGCCATAATGGCACCCATTCCCATTATGTCTTCACTCAACGATTGTGGTGTTCTTTAAGGTTTTCTTGACTAATATCTGCATTTACAGTTCGAGTTGCCTCAGTTATTTAATCGTGCCAGCAGTTTCCTGTTCATTTTCCTGTTCTGGTTGTTGTGAAGCAGGAGACCTTCTTCATGGCTGAAACCTCTGCAATCTTCCCATTAAAGTTGAAACTCAGTTTAGAAATACATGTTAACAATTTGCCATTTATTACCCTAGTTAGCGTGCAACCACTTTTAGCTCTTTTGCCTTGCTCTCTCTGACCCATGTTGTGCGTTTTTGGCCGTGTTTATCCTCTCCACTCGGGCCATAAGAGCCGTTTTGTGGTGTTTCTGGTGGCCTTCTGTAAGCGGCCGGGTCTCTATCAAAGTGCTGTCACACAGAGCGTCTCTTGTTTGGGCGCTGGCCTGGCGTTAACTATGCTAATGACAGGCTTACTGCTGAACGGTGAGGCATTGTGGTTTTATTTATGGATGGTAGA